>NW_027122042.1:0-127743 GCF_030686945.1 Centruroides vittatus
AGAGGTAGGACGGAGTCGTACCTCCTTTTTCTTCGGCGAACAGGTCAGCAAGACCCACCCCACTGTCAAGGATGGCTAAATTTTTATGATATCCCGACTCGTCGGGATTGGGTAATTAATTGTCAGGTCGAGTGGAGGAAGTGTGTGGGGTCGTCGATAAGAAACAGCTATATCCGTAATAACAGGACAACACAGATAATGATTTATTAGAATATAGAACTTACTACAGCGAAGCTATGCATCCTGTCCCTAATCGCAGGAGAGAGAGAGTTCACAATGGTTGGGGGAATCATACCTCGTCGATGTATCAATAGCGATCGCCGGTGGTTCTTCGACACTGGCGGTGGACTCGGGCGGTGGGCGGAGGGGTGGTCAGGCTCGTCTTCAGCGGCGTCGGCGTCTTCGAGATGGCTTTCGCTTTCGACTCGGTTTCGACGGGACATTTGTCGTCGTCCGATGTTCAGCCACCTCGTTCTCAGAGATCTCCCCCCTATTTATACTCCCAATCTCGTCCACTGCGATCACCAATTGCAACGGAGAGTGATGAGTCGGGCTCCGTGACTCAGAAGTCGGATCTGGAGAGGAGGGAAGCGAGTTTGATGGCGGAAGACTGTACATCCTTCGAATCTTGATCGCTATCTCTGATCTTGATCGTTATCTCTCAAGAGGTTTGAACAATAAAATTTGAAAATCGGACTGGCTGGTTTACCCGGTCGTCGCAGAAGGAAGACAAATGAAATAATTATCCATACTGAAGCACTAAAATTAATAAACAAACTTGTTTGTTCTCAAAAAAAAAAACTATCTTTGTTAAATCAAGTATTGTCTTTGAAAGCAGACACTGAAAAATGATTGTTGTCATTAAAATATAAGATTTCTGCTTTTTTTTAATGAATCAATTTTAAGCACTTTTAGAGTACTGTTTCAGTAATCTGACAACTTTGATAATCTGACACAATTCTTTGGTCTCACAAGTGTTGGGTTGGAAGGTTCAATTGTATATATATTAATATATAATACAATTTTATAATAAAGTATGCATAATCAGTTATTCACTTAATTAAAATTTTCTAAGTTTTCAGTCTGAAATATGTTGCTTATTTTATCAAACTTACTTTCATAATTATATTTATTTTTAGCAAGGACGTACACCGGAATATTATCGAACTCATCATGTTGCTATTCCTAGTAAAGTTGAAATAAAATCAAGAACTAAACAAAGTAGAAGAACAACATCAGAACCTCCTGCTGCCTCACGTAATAAATTAGGAGGTGAATTTAAAATTTTTATTTTTATAAATGTTAGAAAGTAATTATATGCATGGATATTAGAAGAATATCTTTCAGGTAAAACACCAACTAAAATATTTAAATATGGTCATTTCAAATGGTCATATTTAAATATTATCAAACTACATACATATACTATGTTTTTATGCTATTTTTTAAAATTGATATACGAAAGTGTTATTTTTCAAATCGGGATAGAGATTTTTTTTTTTTTTAAAGTTACTGATGGTTGTGAGAAATAATATATTTTTTTTTAAATTAGATCATTTTTAATTTTCTTTTAATTGATTAAAATTTTCTTTTTGAATTAACTAAATTACAACCAGCAAAATTATTATATAACAAATATTTTCCAGGTAAAATGGATCATATTTTAATCAACATTAGTTTTAGTCCATAATATATAACCAAACTGTTCAGTTACTTCTTTTTTTAATTGAACATTTAATTAATAAAATTTTCATCAGTTATCTTTCTTCATATTTTATAATTACTTTGATTTTTAAATTTTAATGAGTTATATTTATTTTGAATTAAATTTTTCAAATTCATTTTATATATTATCTATTTACAATAAAAATTATTTTTAAGAAGTTTTATGTGTCAACTTTTACCAAAAATTAATTAATATAGACACATTATTTTTAATATTTAATTACAATTAGAAATGTTTTTTGATTAAACTTTTTTTGACTTTTAAAATTATTTATTTGTTTTTTCTCATTTTACCATTTATATATAATATTTACGTTTGGAGAACAGATTTATTTTTAAACATTCATTTATAAAATTAAAAAAAAATTTTTTTTTACATTAAAGATTAATAACTGAATAATTGATGGATATGCTAATACACAGTCAAAAGAAAGTAATTTAATGAAAAATTGATTAAATATTCTAATCGTTTTAAATTAGTTACAGAATTATAAACAGCAAAAATTAAATTAAAATTTAAAAACAATTAAATTCAATTACTTTTACTATTTGTTGTTATCAGATTATATTTACTTAAAATATTTGTCAAAATGTCAGCATTTAATAAGTTATAAAGAATAAATGAAATAATATCATCATAAATTTTTGTTTTCTCAATTAATTACATTAAGAAATTTTCTTAGTTTTTATCAATTAAATGTTTAGACATTCTTACTTAAAAAGCTAAGAATTTTCTCCTTAACAGATTTTTCAAATTTAAAATGAATCATTTTAACATTCTGTGTCTAAAGTATTTAATTTTAATATTTTAAGGCAATCAAAAACCAAATATTGTTAGTTTTCTACATTCATATTTTTATTAAAAGGTTGGTGTTTATGATATACAAGTAATAATATTTGATAGTTCTGTTATTAATTTTGTTTAAAATAAAACTCAAATTTTATATTATGTACTAGAATTTTTTTGAAAATGTTTATAAACAATTTCCTAGAATTATTATTTCTATATAATTAGAAATAATAATTCTATGCAATAGAAAAACATTTTCTTGATTAAAGATACATAGCACTTTGTCTACAATAAACAACGGTACTGTAATTTACATTCAGATTTAAATGGATGCATTTTTACTACTTCAGTTAGTTTTATAAATAAATTTTTATGAATTCGTTTTTTATAATAAGTTATTTAACTTATTTAAAGTTTAATTACTCAATAAATTTTGTCTGTTCATTCTTAATTTTATACAAATATACTAATATTGACATTTTATATTTATAAAATATTTAAATAATACGCTTTTTTTTACTAAATCTTATTTTGTGAAGAATTATAAATTTTTTTCTAAATATTTAAATAACTAAATATTTAATGAAATATTAAAAGCAATTTGTAATTTAGAGTAATATAATATTTAAATATTTGAAGAAATATAAATAAAAGGAAAACTTTTTCTCTTAAATGTAATATTTTAAAATTTATTTAATAATTAAGTGATAAAATTTAAAATGATGTATCATTATTGTTTACTTTGATTTGTTATTTTTCACAATAAAACATAAAATAATTTATTATTTATGAAACAAAAAGTGTTTAATATATTATTAAAAAAATATATAATATTTTGGATTTAATATTATTGAAATTTATGTAACGCATTGAATTTTGTTAATATTTTTAAACATAATATAAAAAATGGTTTCTTATCAAAAGTATGATATACTTTAAAAGTAATTTTTAACTTTTAAAAATGAAAATGTATTCTTTAACAAATTTTATAGAAAACATACAAAAATCACAGTAACAGTTTTTTACGCACAACACATTACCTTTTCTCAATGCAGTGAATGTTTATTTTTCTAATGGTTTTGGCCTTCTTAATTGATCTTCTCCAGGAAATACCTTAAATTTACAATTTACAAAGAACAAAATCATAACTTATTCTAATTAATAAGTTATGACTTTGTTCTTTGTAAATTGTAAATTTAAGGTATTTCCTGGAGAAGGTCAATTAAGAAGGCCAAAACCATTAGAAAAATAAACATTCACTGCATTGAGAAAAGGTAATGTGTTATGGTTAATATGAATGCAGTTAGTGAAGGGAACAGTTTTTTAAATTATTTTTTATTATTTAAATTAAAGTTGTGTTTTACAATTTCTAATTAATTTTCTCTACTAAATAGATTAATTAAATACATGATATTAAATAATTTTGTTAAAACATATGGATTTAAATACAATTTTTAAAATAATGTTTACAAATATATTGAAATATATGGATAATGTTTTCAAAAAATTATCATGTTATTAATTTAAAACTTAACAGTGTGATCTAAATTTGTAATTATTTAATAACAATCATGGTACTAAAGTACATAATAATTTTAAGACTAAATGAAAAGAAATGATTGTATAATATAATTTAAAGTTAATGAAAGTAATTAATAAGGCTGAATAATTATGATTGAAAATATGGAAATTTTAAATAAAAAAGAAAGGATTACTTTCTTTTTTATTTAATTTAATTAAAAATTTAATTTTGGATAATTGTTCTTTAGTAATTTATTTCTGTTATTTAGACATATTTGAATTAATTTTATTTATTTATTTGTTTTGAAACTAATATAAACATAAACTTGACAATTATATATTAAAGCCTGATTGCCAGATTACATTGAGCTATTTTACTACTACTATTATTAATTAAATGCTAAGTAAATTTAGCAAGAGATGGCACCTAATGCCTGCTTCTATGGTTAAATTACTTAGCATTTAATTAATAATAGTAATAGTAATATAGCCCAGTTTAAAACTCGGTTGTTCAAATGTTTAAACTCATCTGATTGTTCAAATTTGTGTCATCTGTCATTTTATACTTTACAAAATTTCTGTTTCAAGGATAATTGATAAAATGCTTCTAGTTTAGGTGACAGTTATTCATTGAATCATATTTAAGATCACAATTTTATAGACAATTCTAAATTAAAAATTACATGGGTCATTTAAGCAAGTAATCATTAGGATTAAACAAATATAATTAAAAATAATTTTAAAAATTAAATGATTTAAAAACCAATAAAAAGCTCAATATAATTTTAACAAGTTTGATTTAATTCTATGATTTAAGAAATTTATCATTAAATATTTACAAGATGAAAAAAAGTATTTATTATACTGGAAAAAGTAATATACAGTATTTGTATCAAATATTTTTATGCAATGATTATTTTTAAAAAAAATATCTCTTTCATGTTTTTAAACAGAATTTATTGCTTAAAGAAATTTTTAAAAATATTCATCTATAAGAAGATTCTATTTTCTTTATTTAATGGTGACAAAAACTGTTTTTATCAGCATTTAAAATTCATTCAAATGATCTTGGTTGAAAATTATTTTAATAGTATCATACCATCAGCTTATTTTTAGGAAAAAGAACAATTTACTGCTGATGATTGCCATCTTATATTTATGGAAGAAACAAAAACTATACAGTATATTGTATTTGTATTCAGTATTAGCTTGATATTACTTTTAAGAAAAAAAATATTGAATGCTAATACATTTCTAAAAACATATTTTAAACAATTTTTAAATGAAATCTTGTATATGTTTAGAGATTTCTTTATTACATCAGTGGTTTTGCTCAGAGCCAAGGGCAGAGCCAGTGAAGGGCAGCTGCTCTCCCTAGAAGAAAAATTAAAGTGTAGTAATTGACACACAGCACAGATGTATCAATTTAGTATCAGTTTGAATAATGAATATTGTGACTAGACTAGAGCCATCTGTTGTGAAATCTCACTCTCCCTCCCGACTTCCTCAAAACTAACATGAGTTGCCCTCCTCTAGTTTAGATCCTGGGTACGTCACTGCTTAGAGCTTATATTAGCGACAGAAATATCTAAAAAGAGAAAACCAATTCATAAATATTTATTGTATATCTTCTGTAAACAAAGTAATAATGATAATTAACAAATTTATGAAACAGATATTTTGTTTTATTTTTGCATAAATAATTCCAAAGAAAAAAATTTCAATGGATTCAGATATGGGAGTTAAAGGTTTAATTATCCATCCAATTTATCTATTTGGAAAAATTGTATTAAATTCTCAATAAAAGAACTTAATTCATTTGTGTAGCATTCCAATTGCAATAAGAGTATTTAGTTGTTTTATATGTAAAATAAGAAAATGTTAAAAAATGTGTACGATTCCAATCATAAATTTTTCTACAGAAGAAGAAGCTTATTATGAAATTCTTTTATACACATTGTTTCAGATCTCTTTAATTATGTATTATTTATTCTATTGAGACGAAAAGGAATCTCATTGTATTTTTAAAAGAAATTAAGATTACAATTTATGTGATCCACATATTTGTGATTAATACTTTTGGATATTGATAATAACAACATGAAATTTATGTTTATTCAATCTTAATGTCAGAAAGGATTGAGTCAGTACATTATTTTTAACAAAATAATTTTTTATTTACAATTCTTACTTCTCCAATTGTTTTGTGTGACTAGTGGTCTCATAAATGGTCAATTCCATGACAAATCTAACACAAAAGTGATGATTGGATGATTGTAAGATTTTTAAGTGGTACTTGCTTTCTCATCTCTCTGATGAATAGTTATTTATTAAGCAGTTTAATTTTTCAGATACATTATTAATCAATTTTTTTGTGTTTCTCATGAGTAACTATCATGTAGTCTGCATACCTTCCAGTTTTTCAAACTATAATAAAATATATGCTTTCTTACAAGAGAAATGTGAAGCAAAATGGTGATTCTTCAAGTATAGTAGTGATTATATCCTCACTATTGTAAATAATTTATACAAAAAATTTGCTGAATTGTTTGTTCCAGTACAGCATAATAATGTATATTTTATGAATAATTTAAAATTATGAACGTCTTATAGAATATTCTGTAATTCTTACAATAATTATTTAAATAATTGGAATATTCAGAGATTTAATGCATTATTATATAAAACATCAATGTTATTTTGCAGTTTTAGTTTAGAATTTTATAATATACAATTTAGAGTGCATGATTTATTTTATACTTTAAATTATGGCAACTAAAAGATAAATAATTAGAACAGAAATTAATTTGTCCATAATTTAAAATGTAGACTAGTAATGAGACCATAGTTGATGTTATTTTATATTTTAATACAATTCTTAATTGTGTATAATTGTATGAATTGCATTTATCATAATTTTGTTTTTAGAATATAATATGAATGAAAGTGTTGAGGAGATATAAAGGATTTAAGACTCAATAAACCAGAAGTTTATGGTATCGAGATTACAATGAAAAGCATTATTATTTTGGATCGTCTATAAAGAATTTGCGAAACTCGGTCAAAACAGGCGAGAACACGCAGTCAACAGCAATGGTCCTATTCTTCATAGCATTTCTCCAGCTAAAAGGTAGAGTCAGAAATACAATAGTCAGTGTAGAAAACTTTTTTGGAATTTGATGAAGCAATATTTACCATACAGTATTAGTGCAAACAGATTAAAGAACTGGAAACTGAAATAATATTTAAAAAAATATACTGGTTAAAAAGATGTTATAAATAAATATGAATATTATATGTAAGTTTATAATACCTTAATATAGCATCAATTATGTATTACAGATTATATTTTATTAGAATATACAGTACATATATGCATATATTAATTTAATAACATTGTTAAGTTATCAGTAATTTTATAAAATTGTTACTAAAATTTTATTAGTTAAATTCTGATAGATATATTAACATTGAGATCATTATTACAATATTATTAGTCTATTGTATTTTTCAGAGTGAAGTTTAAGCTTAATTTATTATTTTAAATATAAAGAATTAGATCAATAATTAATGATGTCTATTGAATCAAATAGAAAGCATTTATAAATTTATAATCATCAGAAATTTTGTATTACTGTAAATGTTGTTGTTTGAACTGTCTATTCATTGACAGATTTTAAGAATGGTGTCTGTTTGCAATATTGATATTATTATAATGAAAATACATTATTTAAAAACAAAATTTCTGTTTGATCTTTGAGATCATTGTGAATTTCAGCCCATTAAACTTCCTAAATCATGTGAAATTTTCAGAATCCATATCAATTTGTAAAATTGATCAATGGATATGAACTTTAAATGGATTGATTGTAAATTCAGTATTGCATTTCATTGTAAATTGATTACAGATCAATTTTTGTACATATGATATATATTACATAACATCTTAATTATAATTTGTAAATGTTAATTAACAATAATGTCAATGTTGGAACAAATTGTTATTAATTAATGTTACACTTAAAGTAACAACTGTTTTAAGCAATAATAATAAAGTTTTAATTAGAATTTTGAAATACCATATTATTGATTTGATATTTACAGTATTTCATTGAAATTTACGTTATTGCTTTATATTATTATATAGTTTGAATAAATAATATTTAACATGATATATGCTTGAAATTCATAGTTTTGAAACAGTTTAGCAGTTGTAATATTATGTATTAAAATAATATAAAGTTTAAACATAGAATAATAATTAACTCAGTAAAGTTTTATACTGAAAAGACATTAAATAAATGAGTTAAGAATATGCATACATATGAAAATTTCTGTATTCTTAAATGCACTATATAAAATTGTGATTTGGAAATATTTTCAATACTCATCATAAAAGTTTGTTAAAATGTGAGATAGATACATTAGAAGTTGTAAAAACATCACTTTATTTCTTTTTAACAAATTAGACAAAACCGATGTTTTCTAAATATTCTTGCTATTATAAATTGATCCAAATGTAATTTAATTTTTAAATTTAAATTGACTTCTTAAAAATGGTTAAAAATTATAATTAAATATGTCTTCAGTACACATTACTATAAGTTTCAAGATTAAAAATACAATCAATAGTATTTAGTTTTATAATATTCAAAAGGAAAAAAGGGTAAAATCAGATATTCATAACTTAACATAGCCTGGTAGAAATATAATTATTGATTTAAAAGACATTCAGCATGAGTACACAAAATGTATTAGTGCACATTGTGCACTTCTTATTCAATGTCAGCACATTGTCCACCATTGTTCATTATTGCCAGTGGAAGAATTTTCATGTCACTTGTTAACATGTAAAATGATTCTACTCCTTTAGTAGTGCAAATCATGTGTTAAGTTGAATTCCTCCATTGAAAAAATGGTCAACAGAAATTGGGAACACTACAGTGAGTGTATATTGATTCCACAAGTGTGAAAAATTTAGAAGGTAGCTAATTTTAATATTTTTTGATCTTTTTACAATCTCATTCTGAAGTATGGAAAAGTTTTCAAAGATTATATTATATGTATTCAGAATAATTCCATGCAATGCATTTAATGCAATAATGTGGTGTATGGTGACATTATGCAAAAGCATGTGCATTTTGTATGTACATGTCAAATGTGCCTAAACTTATTTATAAAAAATATCAACATTTGATAGCAATGAACCTGAACCTGATATTTACAAAAATTCTTTCATAAAAAGTAATTAAACTTCAATTATATGAATAATAAGTTAAATGTTCTTGAATAAAATACTTGATTTGCTCTTTTATATGTTGTTTCAGCAAGAGCCATCAATTTAATGTGTTAGGTTTAAATTTGCTAGTTTATTGGACATAAGTATTTCAAGTAATTTAAATATTTATTGAAAACTTTGTCTTTAAATAACGAAATTTACTTAAATGTCTGATTGAACTTACTAACTTAAAGTATAGAATTTAATTTATAAGATACTGTATATTTCCTCAGATATGACGATAGTTGAATCATAAAAAATGGCCCCCAAAATCAGGGGTCGTCTAATAGGAGAGTAGGGCATGTCCACAAAATAGAATAGCCCATATGACATTTTTGTGAATAGTCAAGGTCATTCATTACCTGAATGCCTGAATCAGTGCAAATGTTTGCAACAATAGCAAGGCAGAAAATAAAATTTTTTCATTCGAAAAATTACAAATAGGACATAATTCTGTATACGCTATACAGTATTATTATCCAGATGATGATCACTGATCTAAACTAAATTCATAGGCCATTGATAGTTTGGGGGTCATCTTATAGGACAGATATATACTAAAAAACTATAAAACTTTGACGAAAATTTATACCTTGTCTTATCTGAAGGTCGTCTTATCCGCAGAAATATACGGTGTATATTTTACTCAGCATGGAATTGATAAAAAGATATGTTTATTGCATACTATTTTAAGAAATACTGTGCTGCTTAAAGACATAATTTTTTAACAAATTAATTTAATTTTTTACAAAATATATTGAAGTATAATTCTAACAATAACTCAAAATAATAACCAAATTATTGAGCTAACTAAACAATGAATCATAAATTCCTTGAAAATTTTATAGCAAAATATGTTTGTATATATAACATATACCTAAGTAAATAGAACTGAGAAGCTGGTTCTAGTTAAAAAATACCTGTACATATTATCTACCATAAAATCAAATTACAAAAATAAATTTAAAGTATTAATGCTGTAATGAGTATAGAAATGCAGTAATTATTGCATTACAGTATTTATATTTTATTTTTATAGACAGAGTTGCTCATTTTTTTAATATAGACATAATTAATATACAGTATAACAATGCTGCAATTAATTAATGAATTAATTCTTTGGAATAAGAATTTTGTTTTAGGATTTTAAAATATTTTACCATAATTTTCATAGTAATTTAGAAAAATAAATATATAAATAATTTATTTATTTTTCTCTACTAAAATATATTAAAATAATTTTTAAGAAGTTTTGTATGAATATTTGAGATGGCATTGAGTAACTGATACAATTTCATAAAATCAATATTTTGATTGCAGTGTTCTGTAAGAGTACAAATTTGAGCAACACAAACTATGCAATATGTGATTAAGAGAATTCTTGACTAGAAAAAAATTAAATTCTTCTAGCCTAAAAATCATTAAGTATGTTATAGTAATATATAACAAAACCTAAGCCTGAAATTATATAATAGAACATAAACTTAGTCCAAAAAAAGTCTGGAGGTTTTATCATAGGATAATTTTATTTTAATTAATAGTAAAATTTTGCCTGATTGTAGACAGTGATGTTTTTGATATGAGATTTTCAGTTTTATTTTATTATATAAAATAAACTAAAATGAATCATTTTATCATTTTTTCTCTGCACTCAAAGCTAGAACTACTTAAAATCAGTAACACAAAAACCTTTCACACTTTGTTTCTAGCAATTTAATCACTAAGTACAAACGTTTTTGGCCATTTTGAATGGCCTTTTTCAGGTACAATAAAGTCAGTTGGAATGTCGGTTAGTAGAAGAAACCTTCATAAACACTGATATCACGTAAATATCTGCTAACCGACGTTCCAACCGACCTTATTGTACCTGAAGGAGGCCATTTAAAACGGCTGAAAACATTTGTACTTAGTGATTAAATTGCTAGAAACAAAGTGTGAAAGGTTTTTTGTGTTACCAATTTATCATTTTTAATAATGCTAACATATGAATTAGTTCTAATAACATATTTTTGTTATGCCAACATTTACATATATTTTTAAGCATAATTTATATTGCAGGAACTTTTAAAAAATTTTGTTATTCTAATTATTGTTGATATGATTGCTAACAGCTGAATGTTTTAAATTAACTTTGACTAATGGACTATTGTAGTTAATACAAATTGCAAGAATTTTGTAAATATAATTTTTTTAATACATAAAACAAAAAAAAAGAACATTATTAATCACAATCAAAGTAATAAAAATTTCATTTTTTAATACAGATTTGCTCAGAAATGTTTTAAACAGTGAATTGATTTTAAAATTTAAATTACAAAATGTGTTTCTAGTACATTAAAAGTTATGAAAAAGAAAATGATCAATGTAACCTAAGCTAGAAAAATGATGAATTATATTTATTATATGAAATTCATTTTGTTTAAATCCCTCAAGAAATTTTCCAAAAAATTTTGACTATAATGAAATTGCTATTAATGTCTTAAAAGATATCTCAATAAGAAACCAACTTTACTGTTTATACAATGTTAATTTATTCTCTTATATATACAGTAAAAACTATACATGGTAATTTAATTAAGTAATTAAAAATTAAAAACGGACAGAATCAGTTATTTTTACCTTTATGAAGACTACAATATGCACATATATTTTCAAAACAAATGAGATTTTAATAAGTATAGTAAGTTTTTAGCAAGGAATTGAATGAAAGCAATTTTAGCTTGCCTTGTATCTGAAGCATTTGAGAAGTGTAGAGGATATATATATAGGATATTTGTGGATTTATATGTTGGATATATGAATGATTATTATTATTATTATTTAAGGTGACCAACTTTTTTATAATGAAAAGGAGGACACATAAATTGAAGGAAAAAATATTGTAAATAAAAGAAACATTTTATTCATTGCAATAATAATACACTATAATAATCTCTACTGCATGCGCAGTGGCATAGCTATCATGGGTGACACCCGGGGCGGATATCATGGTATCACCCCAAATCATACCGTGGGTGTCACCCTTCTTAACTGTTTTATAAAACAGTATCGGATTATTGAATTGTAATATGCCTGCGCTCGAGCAAACTTGAACACTATATCGAATAAGCGATATCATCACACAGGTTTATATTGACTAGCATGAATTGTTGACTTTCTTTTTTTAGTCATGGGTTGTCGAGTTGGTCGACTTAATGTTAAAGTGAGTTGTCAAGGTTTATTTCGCGACTTATTTTTTCACAGTCAGGTGTTGAGGGAGGACAGAACTTACAAAAGGAGGACTGTCCTCCCTAAAAGAGGATGGTTAGTCACCTTATATTATTTGAAATGAATGTTACTAACAAGAGCAGTTCAAAAATTATTTCAAGAAGAAGAAAGGCAAATTTATTCAGGAATATTTTTGAAAGATGTAATTAGAAGCTTAGAAAAATAATAGAATTTTTCATAGACGCTTGATAACAGAACCATATTTTCAACGAATTAAAGCATATTTAGAGAAAATTACCAGCATACAGCATACAGCATACATATCAAATATTGTATCAGTAAACATAACACATGGTGTTCAATAAGTGTAGAACTAATGGTAAAAATATTTGTGCTGGAACCAGTGGTAAAAATATTTGTGCTGATGTTGATCCAATATGTAGATCAACATCAGCACGTCAGAGCTCAAAAGAATCCAAGAAATATGGTACAGTGACTCAGAAATTGCATGGAGAATCAGGATAGACACTTGGGGCCATATTGTAAAGAATAAAGGTAAAGTAGGCAATAAAGCATTTATAGTGTAAATCCCATTGATTCCAGACTTTTCAGACAACCTGTAGAACTGAAAAGATTAGAAGACTCAAAAGTGGAGGCAATTAATTATAAATATCATTGTTAAATTAGTAGGAAATAAGCAGGATTAGTTATTGATATAATTAAATTTTAAGTAATTGGATCAAATATAAAATAAATGTTACAGAGAAACTAAAAAATTCCAAGTAATAGTCAATAACAAGAATGGCAAACCCATGGCAAGTTAGCTCTTGTCTGGCACTCAACATGTCATATGATTTTATTTATTTTTTACTGCATATATTTCATTTTATTATAATTTCAGTTTTTTATTATGGTTCTATATTCATTTCGGTATATTTTTATCCTCTTATCAATCAGCTTTTTAAATTTATTCTAATTAAAGTATATTCACACTTTATTTCTTTAAAAATAGTTTGAAGTGTAAGTTGCCGACATATGGGGGCAATTAGTTAATTGCGCGTCAGGAAAAACCCAGGGACCGATTGTACGTGGGTGGTGGCGGCAGAGACAAAGATGACAAGTGTCTTACAATAATCGTTTATTTTAACATCAAAGCAAACTTACAAAGAACAATACGGGTTGCGATCTAGATCGTCTGCCGCAGAAGGAGCTCCGGATGGCGGCGATCGGGGAGTGCTGTCGGAGTTGTCGGTGAAGCCCCGGGGCAGTCAGGCAGAAGAGTTCGAGGGGTCGGTGAAGGAGTAGGTGGCGGTTTGGAGTCCCGTCATTCACTTCCTGGTAGAAAGCTCCGTCGTCTCTTCTTCCGACCTTGATTTGGGGGTTTTTATACGATTTTCCCTCGAATCTTCTCCTCTTGATTGGTCTTGGGTCCCTTTTTCCTTTTCTCGATTGGTCAGTCTCTTGTTTCTAAGCAAGACGAAAACCAAGTTTGCCCGAATGTTGACAGCTACTCATATAATTTACACTGTTTGCTCCCCCTCGCAGACATCTGGCTGAACCGATCAGCCAAACGTTCTGTGGCCGCCCCCCTTTCGAGATGGTCCCAGGCTCACATGGTCTAACAGGTGTCCTTGACCATATGTCTTTCTTCTTTCTCCCCTTTTTGTTAATTGTTTACATCCCGGCTCTTCTGTACGAGCACCGTGACATCCCCTTTGTTGTTTATTATTGCGCTGCGTTTGCTTTAGAAGAAATGCTTTACATCGGTCGGATTTGTAGCCCGACACGCGTTCTCGCTCCAATTGACCTTCCGAAATTTCCAGATGTAGCAATCTTGTAAACAATCGAAATCCCGGCGCAATTTTAGGATCTTCACAGAAGTATAAATGCAGCATGTTTTAAAATAATTTAAGTTAATTATATCTACTACACTACATTCAAATTCAAAAAGATTTACCATCTCTGATCTATGAGATCTTGATAGAATCATCTTGAATATATTAAAATAAGAACAAACAGAATGATTGATTCATTGATTGATTTGTAGGCAGGATTACAAGTGAATTATTTCTTAATTAAATGAAAGTAGCAATAGTTATCAAATACTTATTTTTTGTAAATTACTCTTACTTTAGCACAGTTCTGTATCTTTAAGATCAGTGCTCTGTGGGATTGTCCATAAATGATGTAATGTGGATATGGGTGGTGGATATGCAGGTAATCATTTTGATGCATTACAAGGTGAGGGATGTTCACAAAAACATTATATAATGCAGGGGTTTCCAATGGGGTCAATAGTGTTGCCACTCGTCCGGTTTTTAATTCATTGTCTGGGTTAACAATTAATTTTGTCCAGGATTTCATATAAATTGTGAAATTATGATGAAACAAAGTACTAGCAAATATTTTTTACTTTATTTTAACAGCGAAAGACTTCACACTCTCACCAAAAATTAATTCACCATCTTACGCTGATGCACGTTGCAACCTGTCAACCTTTTTTTTTTTTTTTTTCTTTCTTTGCTTCTCAGCTCTGTAAAGCTGTTATTTCATTTCTTAATTTAAGTTCCTACACAAGTCCCTAACTGGTTTAGCTGGCGTGCATGTTTGGTGGGATATGATAAACCACCTTTATCAAATTTTCTTGTAAATTCTGTTAGTGTATTTTTAGAGTTAGGAATATCAGACTCAAGCAATATGTTAAAACAATTTTCACACTTGAACAAACTATTGAAATATATTTTTGAGCAACATAATCAGATACATAATAAATTAAATGTGAGTCACTTTCTTTTCTGATATATGGATAATGATCTTTTAAATAACTCACTACCCATTACACCAGAATTACTTCAAAAAATGTACATACCCAGAATCTTTTAAGGTGTGATCACTTAAAAAATATTGACCAACAAACATTTTCAAACCCCTTCTGGGCTCTGCTTCAGGTTCCAATAAGTTTCTAAACGGATGTTCGATGTCTGTTAAATAACAGTTTGTTACACATGTCGTTTAAATTTTAGTTTGATCGTATGTTCGAATGGATTTACGAATAAACATTTTACGTAATGGGAAGGACCCTCCTAACCCCAGCCAACGTCTCAGAATGTATAGTATCCCTTTAAGGGATAACAAGTGCGATAGGGACCTGATATATATATAGGCTCTACTAAACGATCTTTGAGCGTCAGGATACAAGAGCACCTGGCGGATATTCATTACGGGAGAATCTCCACGGCTCTCGCTACTTATGCAACTGATCCAGATACAGTAGCAGACTTCACCCAGGCACATCTCCTCCATAACTCACCTCCCATTGAACATCTCAAGTGGTTGGAGACCATGCACATATTTAAATTATCCAACACCAGCACGTGCATAAATTTTAAAGAGGAGATGGTTTTATCTTTGGCCTGGCAGGAGTTAATTCACAACATGCTCTAGTCATCCGTTATACATAGACAGGCTGACTGGTCGCGCATGCGGGACATGGGTTTTTTGTAAATCTATTCGAACACATGATAGAACTAAAATTTAAATGATGTGCGTAACAAACTGTTATTTAACGAACATCGAACATCCGTTTAGAAACTTATTGGAACCTGAAGCAGAGCCCATAAGGGGTTCGAAAACATTTGTTGGTCGATATTTTTTAAGTGATCACATCTTAAAAGGTTCTGGGTATGTAAATTTTTTGAATGATCTTTTACTACCCAATTGCTACCAGAAATATACTTATCTGCAGCATCTATGTCTCCAGCATCAAGTAACTCATCAATTTTTTTCTGAATATTTGTTTTATCGAGTTATGATAAGTTAGGTACAGAGATAAGAGAACTTGATGATATATTTTCTTGCATGTGCAAGAAAATATAACAAGTTCTCTTATCTCTTATCTGTTTTAGGTGACCCTGCCAAATTATAGAAGCTCAGGCAATTAATAATTGTGAAGAACTGACTTGCAGTAGGATGGTCATTACAACCTGCATACTGCCAGACAATACCGAAGAAATTTTCTATTTTGTCCTGGCTTAATTAAGATTAAACGAAACATTAGGATGTAGCATATTTCTCCCATTCATCTATATAATTTTAAAATGCCACCAAGAAATTAACATTTAACATTGATTAACATTTCCTATGGATTTATTTACTTTACAAACACAAATGTAATTGCTTTCAATGTTGTTGTATGAAAGGATATTATGTAGCCATAGTGAAAGTAGCATTATGATTGACATCAGCGCCACCTTTTCTGTGATGTCACTAACCTTGACATATGAACCCAACTGTTATAATGGAGGAATATAAGCACTTTTAACACTATATTTTCTAGCTATTTTAGTTCGAACAAACCTGACCTGCCGTCCAAGTCAGCAATTTTGAAAAGGTGGCAACACTAGGGGTCAATGACCCTTTAAGGCTCTTTTGAGGATCGATGAACTATTACTGGTCAACTAGGATCAATTAAATAAGATCTAAGTTGTATTATTATTATATTTTATTTTAAAATACATTTTTCTTAACTAAATAAATTTATTTTAACTCTTTCTTATTGTTCAGAAGTCTTGTTGAGTGTTTTTGTACAGCTAGCAAGTTTTACAATGTAATACAAGCTTTTTAGGCTACCTGTTCACATGAACACTACGTGACCATCACATGCAATTCCTTTTGTTTCAGTGAACAACATTCTAGTGTGGATTTAGAGTGCAACAAGTAAGGTCAAAATTTAAACAGACATTATTTTATATTTATTTTATGGTACATACAGTTTATACAAACATATTCTTTCTCTTTGGCCTTAGTCCCACTTGACAGCAGGGTCGGAACAGCTGGATTTTATTTTATTTTATTTTTTTTACTTTTATAAAGATATATTAATTTGTGCAAATACTTGTAAGTATATATTTACATAAATAATAATTATTTGTCAGATGCAATTGCTTCATTATTTTTATTTAATTTTAAGGAATTTAATAAAAATGTCAGTACCAAAACAAAAGTGCCAGCAGCATTCCAAAAACTATTTAAGCTTAGGGTTTAATCTTACTCCAGGAAATGATACAATGCCTCTATGTCTCATCTGAAAAAACATTTACTAATGATCCTATGAAGCTACCCAAATGAGAGAGCACATTGAAAGCCTGCATCCTAACAGAAAAGGAAATAATTTAGAGTATTTTAAAAATTTTAAAGAAAAATTTCTTTAAAGTTTAAAAATGGGATTTGAATCATTTTTTAAACCATCCACTTCTAAAAACGTTGAAGGGGCAATGGAAGCATCTTACAACATATCACTTTTAATTTCAAAAGGAGGATATCTTCATACTGTTAGTGAAAAATTAATTTTACCTGCAGTAAGAGAGGTATGAAGATAGACCCAGATCTAATATAAAAAAGTATTCTGTTAAGTAATAACACCATGCAACATTGCATTGATGAAATGGCTGAGGATATTAAAAAAAGTCTTTATTATTTGATCTACAAACAAATAAATTCATCATTCAGTTAGATGAGGCAGTGTTTGGAAGAATGAACATATTGATCAGGGGCAAATTCTCTCGGCTTGCTTAGCATGCCTCTCATGCTTAAGAGAAAGTTTGACTGTCAATATATTTTTAATATGAGAACAAATATCCAATAATAATTTATTCTGATGTCTTTTATCATTTGTGTTTTCTTTTATGTTGGTAGCTAGTGGCTAGCCGTTTTAAGTCAGTGTGATGCTTGTGGGAACTCTATTGTTTGCCCGTGTGGAGGTTTTCTGCAAAAAACAAGTGTGCACAGATGATGTCATTCAAAGCATTTAACATGGCAGATTGTATCGAAAGTTTGTGGTACCCAATTAGCATACGTGTATTGTGTACAGGGACAGATCTACATAGGGACTAATAGGGCTTAAGCCCTGGGCCCCCAGTGTCAAGGGCGCACAAAAATTGAATTATTATCATAAATTTTTAATACTTTTTCATTATAATATATTTCATGTGTATATATAATGGGCTTTGTAATAGTCCATACTTTTTTATTCATACCGAATAATGTTTCTGCCTGTTGTTTAGTGCTGGAGATAGGCCTATTATTCTTATTATAACTTTCAGCATGCCCAAAAATTTTGGTCTGGATTTGCCCCTGATATTGATGATTCATGTTTGCTATTACAGCCCAAGAAAAGAGGAAATAACAGAAGAATTTCTTACTGCTGAGTGATTAGAGACTTACATAACAGATGAAAATACTTTTGTTTTGAAAAATTTTTTGACAAATATAAAATACCTATTTCCAATATAATTGCAACAGCTTGTGATGAAGCACCTGCAACGATTGGTAAATATAGAGGTTTCTAGCTCATTTGAAGGAAAAAGTTCAGAACATTCAAACAGGTGCATTGTGTTTTGCACAGACAACATTTAGTTGTATTATAGTAATGACAAAATATATAATAATTTGCATTTTCATGCAGATGTGTGTTGGCTGTCTAAAGAATTCTTTACAGAGGTTAGTTGAAATTTTTGATACAGTTATAGAATTTGTCAATGAAATTGATGAACTCATGAAATGCAATTATTAGATTTAAAAAGTCATATATTTTATTTAGCAGATGTTTTCCCAATTTAACAATATCCAAAATAAATTACAAGAAAAAAATATTAATTATATTCGAGCACAGACAATTATTCTTGGATTTCATTCTAAAATTGATCTTTTTATAACCACACTAAATCAATCAGATTTTCGTTATTTTGAAAATTTAAGACAGCTATCTATTCTCAAAAAAAGATAAAAATTTCTGCTGATGATATATTATTATATACTGATTATTTGAAAAAAATTGAAAAAGATATGAATGTGTAAAATTCCTGTGAATCTTACTAAATAGTTTGAGAATAGTTCAATAATAGTGTCTGAGGAAGTAAATGGATACAAGGCTTAACACATTACACATTTATTTAACATGTATATTTGTAAGTACAGAACAGGACCAAAAAGAGGTGGGTGCCTTCGGTTTCACAGCTTATATATCGGGCAGCCTCGCCCTCAGGCACTGCGCTTGATGCATCCTTTACAAATCATGGTAAGATATCACATGACAGAATGTTTGCTTTGAAGATCTCAAAACTTGGATGTGCTATCATAAATCGTTGAACCATTTTAATGTGACATAACTGAAATAGATATTTCATTACTATTTCTAAGGATTAATTGAAATTATAAATTTAACTAGAAATTAGAATTTCTTTTGAACAGATATGCAAAATTTTGGAATTAAAAAATAAAAGGCAAAAATGCTTAGGATTAACATATATTTGAGCCCTTATTGTTTGCTTTTCTGAGTTCTTATTTAGTGAAGGCCAGTTTCATCCCCCTGAATAATTTAATAAGAAAAATATAAGTAAATTAAATATATCAGAATGCAGAGATTTATGAATGATAATTTAAGTAATTTTGAATCAAACATTTCAAACATTATATCTAAACATCTAGCCTGACCATTTTATTAATAATATAAATATGATATTTTTTATTATTATTATATAGGCCTGAAAAACAAGAGAATATTTCTAATTTAACTAATTTTATGTAATTACCAATTATTTAGCATTTTTTATTATTTGTTGAACCAATTGTTTAACCTTATATATTTCAACTTAGTTTTTGTTACAAAACCAGGCTGTTCCTGTTATGGATATGACCAAACTCATGATGGATATGATTAAAAATAAAGATTATCTTAGTCCTACAGGAAAGAAACAGTAAAAAAATAAACAAAAATAAATACTAAACTATGGCCAAATGTAACCATTGATTCATTATTGATGCTTGCACAAAGCTATTGATAATTTTAAAGTTATTGCACAGACTACACAGTGCCAACAGAATACACTGTGTGTGCCATAGGTTACTAAAGGCATACATGTGTGAGGACACATGACATATACATGTACAACATCTGCAGACACTATCATCTGAAATTCTTATTTAACTGTTTTTAATACAAATTAGAATATTTTTGGATAGAAATGGACAAATCTAGACATTTCAGAAAAAATTTTGTGATTGGGGTGAAGTCTTCCAAATCAGGACATATGGCAACTGTAATTATTCCATAAATTATCATCATACTTTTAATATAATATCTGTTATTGCATAATGATAATGTATAGTATTAATTATAGAGGAATATGAATAAGTACATTGAAATACAATGGCAAATGTATAGGAATAAAAACTAGGTAGTAGAATACTGTTTTAACTAATACTATTTTTTGTTAATATAAAGAATAATAATATTTTTAGTGAAAAAGTTTTTTATAAAGATGCAATTGAAGAAAACTTAAATGTATATTAGATAAAGGAACTACAGAAAATAATTCGGTTAATGTTACCTATGGTTCTAAAATGGCGACTCGTCTCTGATTCCAGCAAATAGAAGAAAGGAAACAGTGGGGTTGCACGTTCTAACCTAACCTATTCTAATAAATTACCATAATTATTACCGACAAAATTATTAGAATAGGTTAGGTTAGGTTAGGTTAGAACATGCGACCCCACTGTTTCCTTTCTTCTATTTGCTGGAATCAGAGATGAGCCGCCATTTTGGAACCATATGTAACATTAACCAATAATTCTAAATTTATTATCAAAAGAATTAAGTAAACTAACAACTCTCTTCTTAGTTATAAAATAATCTCTCTTTTATTAGATATAATGCATTAGAAATAATGAAGTAATTAAATTATTATTGCTAATAAAGCAGATATGTATATTAAAAAATATATCTATATTTTTATATATAATTTAACATAAATTCAGATGCTCAGTTTAATCAAAAAATTAAGTAAATAAATAATCAAAATCAATAGATAACTTTTTCAGCTCAAACTTATTTTAGTTATTTTTATTAAAAATTTATTACATTAAGTTTCAATAAATAATTATGTTAAATTTTAATAAAATTAAATTCATACATTTTCATATATTTTACTATACTAAACTGTTGCTCAATACTAGTTTTAAATGTGAATAAAAGAGTGAGATAAACTGGGAATAAAATTGTTAAAAAATAAATTGTATAAATTTCAATTAAGGCTTTTTTTGATTTAATTGAGATTTAATGAATAGAAAGATTTGAAATAATTGCAAAATATAATTTTAAAAAATTTATTGTAGTTACCAAGTTTTGTACATAATCATATAATATTATTTGTACGTCTATTTGAATTAAAAATTGTAAAGCTACGAAATAGCTTGTTATATGTTTAACAAAGGAAATCTGGAATACAAAAATTTTTGCAATATTTTGAAATTAGATATATTTATTTTATTTTCAAAAAATCAAAAAATATATTAGATATGCGAGGTAACATTTATCTAAATATAAAAGAACAAGCATACTTAATTATCTTCCAGTATTAAATAAACAAGAGGAAAAATATACGGTGACAAATTGCTTTATAATAATCATTTAATTAGCCAAATTCTAGCCCGATCTTTCAGGCGATCGTTGGTTAATTCCTTGTAATATTTATTATTATATTTAGAAGTAAATGGAATAGAATTAGAGTTAAAGTGGATAAATTAAAATTACATGATGGAAATATAGTAAGGAGAATTGATTATATAATAATATAGTAGTATAAATCAAATAAATTACTATATTAATTATATCAACAATATATGATAAATAAATCAAAATCATTGTAATAAAAGATTATTTGATTTAGTATGGAGATCTTAGTCAAAAGTCAAAACAAAATATCTTTATTTTCACCTGTACACTCTGTGTGTTTCAGATTGTGTTCTATTTTTCTAATAGAAAAAGGGAATAAGAATATACATCAAAAATTAACCAACCTAAGTCAGCATAATTTGAAAAACATTAAGATAGAATGTTGTAAACCTGCTGAAGAGGGGTCTTCAGGTCTGAAACACACAAACAGAGTGTACTGTACAGGTGAAATTAAAGATATTATTTAATTTGTTCATAAAATATTGTTAAAATTTGAATTTATTTATTTTAATAAAATTTTGTTGGTTTATGTAGAAATGTAATTAATTATACATCAAATCTCTAATAATAAAAAAAAAGAAAATATGTTTTAAGATATAAAATAAATAATTTGGAATCTTTACAAGTAATTTATGTAAAAGATTTTATTAATTATTTTTAATTAATAATTTAGCAAACTTTTCAACTCCATGTTAATATACCAGTAATACAAAAAACTTGCTTGAAACAAGGTGTAAAATAAAATTTCTTATAAGCAGGCTGTTTAATATTTATTTATTCATTCTAACTGGTAAAGTTTTTTATTTAAATGAAGTTTTAATACTCTTCTAATTAGGAATAAAGTCAAAACAAATATATTTAAAAATTCATAATTATTAGTTTAATTATTTATTGCTTTAATAAACAAAAATCTAGATTTCATTCAAAAAGTAAGGAAATAAAAGTTAGGCTTTGGAACCTTCTGATATTTGTTTGTTAGTAAACATCAGAAAGTTACATGAATCTAATCCTTACATAACATCAATTAGAAATTTTCATTTTTTAAAAATGAAAGTTAGTTCAATACATGTATTGGTTGCATAACTTTGAAGCATTGACAACAGTTTTTCTTAACTACAGGACAAGACAATAACGGATGACTTAGATATGACTATCAATAATTATATCTTCCAGTATAAAAATATTAATTATATTGAATAAAAGGATTCTAATGTTTTCTGCATTTCTAGCAGAGATGATGATGGGAATTTGAAACACATATTTTTCCATGTAGTAATGTAGTTTATATGCTTTTGATACCAGTGTTGTGTAGTTTATTAAATAATTCAATGCTGATTACTGAAGTTATCATCCAGTAGTAACTTTGGTAATAATTATAATTGATGACTACTTGTAGAAATCAAATTATTCAACAAAGAGTAAATCATTTAAAATCATTTACCAGTAAATATTCTGATTATATAAAAATTATTCTAATAATTTTTAATAATAATCTTATGAATATGAAATTTAAACTGAATTATTGTGATTTCTAATAATTTACTTATTATGTTTAAAATATAAGACATTGATAAATAATAATTTGTTTCAATTTAAATGATATGAAAATGTTTAATGTCAAAAAAAAAAAAAAAAAGAATATTAACATGATGTAATATTAAACAAGATATTATCTATTGTTTTATTATCCTTCTAATAAGATGCCAGGTTTTGTAGTCAATTTGAATAAAATAATGTAATATAATATATATTTTTAAGCCTAAAGCTATTTTGATTGGATAATACTTCTTAGCTACTATTGTATTAAAAAATTAAATTATTTAAAATGTAAAAAATGTTGATAAAATTCCTAAATTTTTGTAATAATAAATTTTTCATATAATAAAAATGTAATTAAAATTGAAATTATTAATAAAATAATTTCAATGATTTTTAGCAATAGATTTATTTATAAATTTAAAAATTTTTCTTAATACATTAAATTAATTCTCTGCACTCAAAGCTAGCACTGCTTAAAATCAGTAACACAAAAAATCTTTCACACTTTGTCGGCCGTTTTGCCATTCAAAATGGCCGAAAATGTTTGTACTTACTTAGTGATTAAACTGTTAGAAATAAAGTGTGAAAGGTTTTTTTGTGTTACTGAATACATTAAATTATTTATTATATAGATTACACAATTTATTAGTTTTGAGAGTTTCATTTTTAAACTTGGTCCCATATTGAAAATGTTCTTTAAAGAAATACTAGAATTTTGGATTCTGGAGTAATGCTCAAATGTTAAAATAAATTTTACTGTTATATTTTAAAAAATTTATCTTTAACTGAATTTAATTACATTCATATAATTCAAAAATACTAGGAAAATGATTTCATGAGTTCCAATTTTCAAAAATACTAAAACAAAATTTATTTGATACTGGAATTGTTATCATATGTATTATTGGGCCGCAATTTTCAAATTGCAGACCTACAAATTTTCACTGGTGTCCCGTCCGTCTGTCTTTCCTTAATCTCGAGTTAGCTAGATGAAAATTGAGACCAGATATGAAAAGCTTAGGAGCAGGAGGCCCTGATTAACTGTATACGAACTTCTGATCTGGACTGGAAGTCACATGATTTCAATTCAAAATTATTCCAGAATGGTGTTAGATAGATAAACAGTATGACTGTTGTTATCACGAAAAGTATGACGAACAGAGGAAGACACTACTAAAATCGAGAGCATATATTTAAATCAAATATTTGCAGCCCAGCATTGCGACAACATCACAATAATTTTTGCTCATTATTATTATTATTTTTTTGACAGTTACATGAAACATGCATTTTTAACCTAAAAATACTGATGATGATGATCAATCTTCAATAATAGGTACAGTACGTAAATGTTAAAAATTAAAAATGTATAATTTTCCACGAGTTTTAATTAATAAATTTCTGTAAAAATTTTATTTGTTTAAATTCACTTTTAAAAATAAAGAGATTTAACTTATTATAATCGTGAGGTCACTGATCCGCATCAAAAGGTCAGAATGATGGAGTAATTCCATTTTGTAAGTGGGTGTGATTGGAACACAAACAAACTCCACAGTTACACAATAATTTTCCAACCTGAAATTTAAAAAAATTCTTAATCAATTTTTAAGACATTTCATATTTCTTTTATTTTAAAGACGACAAAATAACACAAGTAAAAGCTTGATTTTTCTAATATTTTTTGTGTTTGTATATAATGCATACAAACGATAACAGAAAGACATAAATCTTCATTTATGTATTTTTAAAATAAATTTCATCCTAAAATCTGTATAACAGTTATTCAATAAACATGAAACAAATGCATTGTGGTCTTTTTCTTTGTTTAGACCAGTGATTCCCAAAGTGTGCGCCGCGGCTCCCCGGGGTGCCGAGATGCCGTCATAAGGGCGCCGCGAAATATTCAATTCGGCAATTTTCTTGGAATTTCCAATTCTCGAATTTTTGCGCCAACAATCGTGTATGCTGTCAAAATTCCAAGAATTTAGCAACTTTCGAGTCTTTCATTGTTTTCTTTCCCCACCCATGCTTTAGTGGTTTAGTCACTAAAGCTTGGGTGTGGAGCTAGCCGCTAAGCGTGGGGAGCGCAGTAGCAAGTTGAATTTCTGTTCATTCGTTGTCACTATCTTAGTTTTCGCATTAGTTTTTGTTTGTTGGACTAACGATTAACTTAATAGTGTGGTGGTTAAGTTAATTTTCAAAAGTTATTTTTCTGATCACCCTAAAAATGGACAAATTCTTATTAAACTTGAATAATAAAGATAGTGCTGAATCTAGAGAGGATGTTCCAGAAACAAGTGGCAAGGTTTCGAGAGGCGAAAACGTCGTAAATATGACGACAGTTATTTGGATTTTGGCTTTACATCAATAAACGAAAATGATAAGGAGAGACCACAGTGTGTGTTGTGTATGAAAGTTTTGGCACCAGAATGTATGCTTCCAAGTAAGTTAAAACGACATTTAGAAACCAACCATTCTAACTTTGTTGGTAGACCTCGCGACTTTTTTACCAAAAAGTTAATTGAATTAAAACAACAAAAAGGCAGCATTTTTAAACATATGTCAATACCAAATAATGCTTTGCTAGCATCATACAAAGTTGCATATAGAGTTGCTAAGTGTAAAAAGACCCATACCATCGCAGAGCAACTCATTCTACCGGCTGCTGTAGATTTAGTGAACATTATGATTGGCAAGTCGGCGGGAAAACTGCTTTCAAAAGTCCCTTTGTCTAACAATACCATTAGTCGCAGAATTCGGCACATGGGGAGGATCTCAATATACAATTAATTGAAAAATTAAAAGGAAGTGAATTTGGATTGCAACTCGATGAGGCCACAGATAATAATAAGGACGCACACTTGATTTGTTACGTACGGTTCTTAGATGGTAATTCAATCGTTGAGGACCTTCTCTTTTGTAAAAGTATTACTGGAAGTACAAAGGCTCAGGATTTGTTCGAGATCCTGAATATATTTATGGTTGAAAATAATTTAGAATGGACAAAGTGCGTTGGTGTTTGTACTGACGGTGGTCGTTCAATGTCCGGCTCTTATGGAGGATTGCAGGCGCTTATTCGAAACAAAGCTCCAGATTCAGTTTGGACCCATTGCATCATTCACAGAGAAGCACTTGCATCAAAGTATATGAGTCCTCCACTAAATATAGTTTTAGAACGTGTAGTAAATATAGTAAACTATATAAAAATTCGGCCACTGAAAGCAAGATTTTTTTAAAAAATGTGTGAAGATATGGGAGCCGAATACACATCTTTGTTGTACTACTGCCACTCACGATGGCTCTCTCGCGGGGGTGTATTGTCTCGTACGTTCCAATTACGGCAAGAAATATACGCTTTCCTTGAAGAAGAAAAACATGAGTATGCCAAACACTTTGTGGAAACAGACTTTTTGATTAAACTCGCATACCTATGTGATATTTTTGAAAAGTTGAATTCGTTGAATCTCTCCTTACAAGGACGCAATATGCACATTTTAAAGCAAACAGAAAAGATTTCAGCTTTCAGAAAAAAATTACAGCTATGGAAAATAAAAATTAATAAAGAGTGTATCAGTGATTGTTTTCCCTTGTTGCACCAGTTTGTAACCTCCAATGAAATTAATTTGTCTTGCAATATAAAATCCATTTTTGTTGATCACCTATCAGAGCTTATAAAAAAGTTCGAAAAATACTTTGAAGCAGATATTGATAAATTTACATGGATTCAAGACCCATTTAGAGCCAAGACTCCATCTGAATTTACTTCTTTAGAAGAAGAATCTCTTATTGACTTGTCTTGCGATAATACTTTAAAGTTAAAATTTGGTAGCATGGAACTTTCTGATTTTTGGATATCAGTAAAAGAGGAATATCCACTGCTTAGTGGTAAAGCTCTACGAATATTAATTCCGTTTGCAACATCCTATTTGTGCGAAGCTGGGTTTTCGGCAGTCGCAGTAATAAAAAGTAAATATCGCTCGAAAATTAACGTTGAACAAGAAATGAGGGTCGCCATATCCAATTTTATTCCGAGATTTGAGAAGTTGTGTAGTGAACATCAAGCCCATCCATCCCATTAATAATTTTAATAATGTTAATCAACAATGAACGTTCAATAAATTGTTTGTGAATTTAAAATTCGTGTTTAATTTATTTTTCAACTAACCTAACCACATGGTGGTTGTCCAGTCTCAATATAGATATTACCGAAACAGTTGAAATTAGATATTTTATATTATCCCAAGGAAAATAGTAAGTATCTGTTTTTAATTTTTCGCTGTTAAATGGATAATCGCTTTTGAAAAGGAAAGTTTTCCAATTTTTCAAGAAAGTCAAAAATTTAGAAAAAAATCTGATGTATTAAGGGCGCCGCGAAAAAATCCGATTATTTAGGGAGCCGCAAACCGAAAAAGATTGGGAACCTCTGGTTTAGACTCTCTAAATATTATGCATTATTTCTAATTATTTTTTTAATATTCTTTTTTCAAATTTTTATTATTTTTAATAAATTTTTAAGTATTTAAAAATGAATTTACATATTCTTTTAATATAACATTTAAATTAATTAACATTGGAATGATCATCACTGGAACTGTATAACATCAAATTAAATAAATCTACACCTTTCATGGGTCCAGCATAACGTTTAATTGGAATGATCAATTATACAACTATTAAAATAAAGTTTTAGTTAAAAAAAGGGAGCGATTCACAATAACTAATTAACCAGAATGCAAAAGGTCGATGTTTGCAAACATTTTTGAAGCCCCTTCTGGGCTCTTCCTCAGGCCTCTTATTTTATTCCAAACAAGCTGGCCATTAACCTTTGAATATCTATCAAATGGTATTCAATTTGGGATACGATATGCGCATGCATTTCAAGATGTTTAAATAATATCGAACGATAAGATAAGTTCGAATGTGCATTCCATTTTCAGTATGATTGCAAATTACATATTATTGTCTAGTAGGACCTGCCATACCATCAAAAGGCACCTCTCTTTAAAATTAATGCAGGTGATTCTGCATCCTGCCTTAAAAATTTAGTATTAGAAAATAATATAACTATACAGTTTTAAAATATTAAATGTATAGTAAAGTACCATTCCAACATCACAGTATTTTAAAATCTCAGTTTTACTTAAACATTAAACATGAATTGCTCCTACACTTCTGCAGCAACATTTACAAGAGCCATCACTTCTGCAAAAACACAAAAATACTTGTATTTTAAGTATTAAAACAAGTTTATCATTTTAATATTAATTTTCTAAATGCATAAGAAAATTAAGAAAGAAAAATAAAAAATTTAAGAAAATTATGAGCTAGCTAAGTATCTAATTTATTATGTCATATGATAGTAGAATTAAATACTGTATTAATAAAATAGATTATGATAATGTGTAAAAGGTTTCTTTGCAATTTTGGGTGCTCCAATTCAGAATCTAAGACCAAATGTGTAAATGCTTTTCATTTTTTTTTTTAAGAAAAATTTGTAACATGAGAAAGTTGATTCATCCAATCATGAAAATATTAATTATGCATACAATAAATGCATTATATTTATACCTTTGAAGAATTTTTGTCTAAATTATGTACAGTAGAGCATCGATTATCTGACCCCCGATTAACCGACTTATCAGTTAACCGACCGCGTTCTAGTCTGCAAATTCAAATGTCCGCTAGTGATGTGGCACTACAATATTTGGTTATGTCTTGGCTACTTTAATATTATTTTTGTTAAATTTTTGCATGTTTTAGCTGGCAGCACTGGCTTGACCGTGAAAGGGAGGCT
Organism: Centruroides vittatus; assembly: GCF_030686945.1. Lineage (NCBI taxonomy): Eukaryota > Metazoa > Arthropoda > Arachnida > Scorpiones > Buthidae > Centruroides > Centruroides vittatus. Next base: position 29,366 of record NW_027122042.1, read on the forward strand.
AGTATTTAAACCAGGCCTAATACACTATACTAATAATGTATTTTTTCATACTTTTCGGTTATCCGACTCTTCAGTTATCCGACCAACCCCTGTCCCCAATTGAGTCGGATAATCGATGCTCTACTGTAATATATTTTTATATTTTGAGAGAAGAAAATATTTCAGATTTTAACTAGAAGTTATCTACATATACAGTATCTCAAGTCTAAAAATACATGGCAAATTATACTATAGTACATAAAAATTTCTTTCAGAAGTGTCATTGTGATTACTTCTAGAAAAACTAAGTAGATTTAAGTTTTAACAATAACTTATAGTAGTGTCAAATTATATGCCTCATATCAAAATATGAGGCATATAGTTTAAAAAATGGCAAACTCCACTTTTTCTGAGTCTGAAACATAGGGTTTGTGAATATTATTGTATTTGAAACTAACCTCCAATTTTCACTTCCTTTTTATCCCTTCTTACCTTTTTGTTGATAGTTTAGAAATTTATAACAATCGTCATTGAAAAGAGCAGAAAAATACATAAGATCAAGTGCTTATCTAATTTTTAAAAAAATGGACTTAGCCATTTTTGAAACTATATGCCTCATATATTATTTTATCTTAATTTTTACACAGTAATATAAATGTATTATCTTCATTTTAAGTAAAATTTTCCTTTTTAGAATCAAAATAAATTTTCTAGAAGTATAGCATGCTTACTTTTTAAGCATGACTTTTCTATCATAAAAGTTTTATTTTATGATGAACTTGAATAATGTCTATATAATTTTTCTTAAATGTTTACACAAATATAATGTAAAATATGACTAGAAAGAAGAATTTAATATCAAAATCTGATAAATTTTGATATAAAAAATATGGAATACATTTGTTTTTTCATAGATAGTAGATTTTATTTGTTTTTAATTTCAAATATGCTTCCTGTTCTATTCATTAAATCCATTACAGACTTGAAGATGGCCATTCAACATGGTCAAAAACATTCATTCCATTAATAAACATTCTATTTTTACTGGATTTAAGGTGATTTGATATTAATTTTAATATCTATATAATGATTATATATGATTAGTTAATTAATAATATATGATTATAAAATTTTATTTTATTATAATAGAGTGAGTAATCGGTTAACAAACACAATCTGTTCCAAGACTATGTTTGTTACCCGATTATTGATTTACCGTAGATTCTTATGGAAATTTGATTAATTCATTCTACCCAAAAAATAAATAAAAAATTATATACTTTCTTACTACATTTATTTATTTGTAATAATACTATATACATACACAGTCTTGAGTTTTTATGTCATGTTTTTTTCTGTTCATGGGGCGTTAAAGAATCGGTCCAATGTCGATTGCTTTTCCCTCTTCGGGATTTTTTGAAAGTAATTAATAGCATTGTCGTAGAGATCCCCGAGCCTGTTATCCTGAACTTGGCTTGAATGCCATTCTAAGACCATTATTCTGACATCCTCTCACTTCAAAAGATCTTTAATAGCAGATGTCTGCATTGGTCTTCTTTTACTTTTTTTTTTTTTTTTTTTTTTTTTCAGAATAAAACACATCTCGCTGAGATTCTTGGTTCTTCTGACTTCAGATCAGTTTTAGGTTCCATTATGAGCTCTTTAATGTCATCTTCATTCATTTCTAATTTGAAATCTCTATCAGTTGTCACAATTTCATCCATAGTTCCAGAGATATCATCTCTGTCTCCCTGAATGCAGGAGAGAGATAGCTTTCACCAAGCAGAATTCAACTGTCTGTTTTTACATCTTTCCACCCTGTGGGCATGAAGAGGGCCTCTTGTAGCAAGTCCAAATGGATTCCACCAGGTCCCCAATGGGACGGCCGAGTGGTGAAGGATGAGCCAACATATCCAGTCAGACCATCCCCAAAAAATTCCTGGGGAATTTTCGACCCATCCAGATTTGGTCTCAGTTCCCCCAGAATGGTAGGCTGTCACCTTGACTGCTCGGCTATCTGGCCATCAGAATTCAACTGTCATTGAATGACTTCTGACCACGCCTTTTGAATGAGTCAGATAGCTTCAAAAATATCAAATTTTTCTTTTCAAAACGTTTTTAATGTTATCGTTGAGGAGAACTGGCATATCTCAAATCATTTTGAATTCTATCTCCTCATGTGGCAAATGTAGAATTTGTTTTTTTAGTTCTCCAAAATTTTTTCTAGCTTTCTCTTGAATGATAGTGATACTAGTTACATCTCTTTTTATTTCCCTTTCCTTTATCCAAATTAAAAGCCATCTCTCCATTTTTTTTTATGATATCACATTTTTGTTTCTCTGATATGATTTTCGTTACTCCTTTAGTTGCTTGAGCTTCTTGAGTATATCTTTCTTAGCTAAGATTGTGCCTACTGTAGACCTGTTCAAGCCATCTGGAAACAAGGGAAGACTAATCAGTATTCATTATTTTATGTTGCTTCTTTCTGTGTTTGTTCTGTGAGGTGTTCATTATCTGAACATTTGTTTGTTGTCCGAACATAAAAATCTTTTGTGAAAGTGTTTTTTGTCTGATTTATTCAGTCTGAACTGTTTGTTAACCGATCACCCACTGTATATTATATATATGGTAGAATCCTGTTAAGAAGTTTTTGATGGGACCACTCTAAAAAAACTTCTTAGATGGGAAAATTCTTATGCAAGAATTGTAAAGAATAAAATTTCTTTAAATGTAAAATATAGTATTATATTAATATTTATTTATATGTAAAATAATGAAATTTATTTCAATATTAAGGTAATACATATAACATAACATAGTGTAACATAGAATAGCAAGATTCCCTTACTACAGCAGGAACTTGTTATGAGGGACATTTTAACATACATCTTATGGTGTAAATGCCAAGACTGAAGAAATTAGACTTCTTATGCAGGATAAACCTCTTAGATGGGAACTTCTTAAATGGGTTTTACTGTATTACTAACTTTTGCAAGACTTTATCAAATCATAAGAAAGAGAATCAAAATTAGAAAATGTAATGATTTTGAAAGAAAAATATTTGTACTTCTCAATTTTTGAATGAGACCCATCTCCAAGATTGCTTGTTATACATTTCTGTTTATTAAGTATTAAGTGTCTACTTAAAAAAGTAAAAAAAAATTGACAAATTAAAAGAGCATCATATAATAGTACATTTATTTGCTATTTAAATTTCTAATTCAGAATCCACAATTTCCACATAAACAGATTGCGAAGTAAGGTTTTTCCCCTTCCCATCAAAAATCTCGTCCTGATATGCTAGACCAAAGGTGGGAGGAACTTGCAACTTGATAACTGCATATAATGGTATGGATGGGTGTCATTTTGTGAGATGGAATTCCATGCCTGTTGCACTTGGTCAGTCAAATCAGCAACAGTTAATGCTGGTTGTGGGTGATGCTGAATTTGTCGTCCAATAATGTCCCATACATGCTCGATGGGAGAAAGATCTGGTGATCTCACAGGCCAAAGGCAACATGTTAACACTCTGTAGAGCACTTTGGGTGACTGCAGTGGTATGAGGACGAGCATTATCCTGTTGGAAAACACCCCCTTGAATATTGTTCATGAATGGCAGTACAACCAGTTCAATCACCAGCTGACATACAAATTTGCTGTCAAAGTGCTTGGAATAACGACGAGAGTGCTCCTGCAGTCATAGGAAATCGCTCCCCAGACCATAACTCCTGGTGTAGGTCTAGTGTGTCTATGCCACAGACAGCTTAGTTCCAAGTGCTCACCTGGCCTCTTCTTAACCAACATACAGCCATCACTGGCACCAAGATAGAAACAGTTCTCATCTGAGAACACAACAGATCTCCACTCTGTCCTCCAATGAGCTCTTGCTTGACACTACTGAAGTCACAGATAGCAGTGATTTGGAGTTAGTGGAATGAACGCCACAGGACGCCTGGCTTGGAGCTGTCCCTCAAGTAATTGATTTGTTACAGTTCACTGGGTCACTCTGGCTCCAACAGAAACTACAGTTCTGCTGCAGATGCAGTACGATGCACCACAGCTATGCTATGCAGCGAATATGGCAGTCTTCCCTCTCAGTAGTGGCCCGTGTGCAGTCAGACCCAGGTCTTCTTTAGACAGCACCTTCCCATGACCACAGCTGCCAACAATCTTGCACAATGGATACATCCCTGCCAAGTCTTTCTGCAATGCAGAGAAAGAAAATCCACCTTCTCATAGCCCTATTACATGGCCTCGTTCAAGCTGCTGATACTGCCTTCTTCGTCTCCTTAAAGGCATTCTTGACTCAAACCTTAACTCACAACATTCAACCCAGATGATAAATAACGCTTAACAAGTTTACATTGCATACTTACAACAAACGTGATTTGCATGTTCATAGCGGCACTACTCATGCCACTCTTCTTTGTCTAGTGCAAAATTTGAATAGATGTCATCTTTCAGATATGAAAACATGCCTACCAAGTTTCGTTTATTTAGCACAACTCTTCCTTGGTGTTGGGATTTTATTTTCCGCCAGTTATTTTCAGCCAAAAAAAATTTTGTTTATAGTAGTATGAGATTTTGAAGCTTGCTACCTGCAATACAAAGAATTTTAGATGTATTTGAAACTTTAAAGTCATATTTTTTTTCAGATAAACAATGTCCAACAATTTTAAAAGATTTTTGTTTTGTAAACCAATTAATTAAGTTGTCTCTTGTTTTGCATGAAATGCTACAACTATTATAAAGGTAATCAAGTACAGTAAATCCTCCACTAACTTGGACTAATTGGGATGAAGGTTATCCAAGTTTATAAAAGTCTTAGTTAGTGGGATATTTTCTCCAACAATGTAGAAAACAAGAATACAGATTTATAGTACAGTAGTTTATTACAATCATCTGCATACAGAAATTTTAACAAGCTGAGACTATACTACTAAATTTATTATTACAGAAAAGGAGCTGAAAAAATTTCATGACAATACAGTATACAGCAATGTAGTCTTTAGTAAGTTACCAACTACAGAAACATAATACACATTTTGAAAAGACTTCCAGATATTAAAAACACATTAATTATAATTTTTCTATTTTCAAGAAATTTTAAATTATTAAAAGATATAAAACACCACTTATTAGACTGTAATGATATAGTAAACACTTCAATAAAAAGCCTTAAATTATTATTTCGAAAAAATTTGTCCAAATTGTACAGTCTGAATTAGTGGGTGTTTACTTAATTGGAATCTAATAATATAATATCTGTGAGGTCCTAGACAGGTCTAAACTGTCACAAGATTGGTTTTAAAAATGACTGTTTTAAAGAATGAATGTAAAAAAATATTGGATATTAGATATGATTTTTTGTAAAGAAACAAGTGAGTCCCAAATGTGACTCAGATGCATATTAAATTACCTATCGGTGTCAAACTGGAAAGTCAGAACTTTGACACCAGTGCTTGCATGCTATAGATAAAGTTAAATTAAATTAAAAAGACACAGATTAACAAAAAAGGAATAGTAGGCTAAAGTTACAAGTGCAGGTTTCCTGGTTCTAATGACATCTCCAATGTATATCTGGAAAAGGTGATGGATAAGATCGTTTTGGGTAGACTTTTTACTGGAACTTGAATTGATCTTGTTTCACCTAGAAATGGGGGAAAGGCCCAATTGAAAAGTGACAAGTAAATCTTGGAACCAATGGAGAGAGGAGGTTTCGGGGAAGAATTTGATAAAATCCTTGAACTTCAAAGACACAGCGCACAGTAGTAGACAGGATATAGAGGTCAACAGCACAGAGACAGACAACATTGACACCCAGTTCTTGTATTAGGCCAACAACCGAACATGTGTTGCAAGCAAAATTGGTATCACTCAATTCGTCTGACTCGCCACTTGCCACTAGCCACTAGCCACTAGCCACCTCCCGTTAAGGGTTATCTCTGAGAGTCTTCACATCAGACAACAAATGCTGGAAAACAGGACTTTTCGGTCATTGGTTAATTAAACCAAGAACCCACCATATACCTGTGTAAGCAGATCCTTAGTTATAATTAAATGGATTTTTCTAAAGGCATTTTGTGTCTGTGCCTCTACCTCCACCACCCACATGCAGAAAAGACCCTTTTCTGTTCTGACAAGGAATTAATGATTCCCCCTTTTTGGCCCCTCACACATCCATATTCTCATCTTTGCCACCTTGGCCATCCAACCAAGGTAGCAAAGATGTCAGCCTACCACTCTGTGGATCAGGGATCAATTTTAGGAAAGCAGAAAATCTGAGAACTTTTCATGGGTGTCATGGATATGTTGGGTCCTATCCCTCACTGTCCAATTGACCTCATTGTGGACCTGACCAAACTTTTAATAAATATGCTTTAAAAAAAAAAAACAGACCTTTTTGTTGTCACAAGGCAGAGAGTGAAAAATAGAAAGAAAACCACTTAAAGAAGTTTTAATCAAATATTCTAACTTGGAGCATAAAGTAAAAGAAAGACTGCAACACAAATTTGAACCATTCTTGGCAAAACAACTGCTAAGCAAGTGAGCAAATTGATAGAAAAAATTCTATGAAAATATTTTAAAATTTAATATACAATATTTAGAGATGTGAAAATCCAGCATCTATTAAACAGAAAATTTTAATTAAATTTGTTTACCTTTCAAGATAAGCTGGGCTGATTTAGAATAAATTGCAAATTTTGTCAATATAATAATAGAAAAACTCAATAAACACAGATGAATTATTTGATGAAAGATAAATGCAATGTTTTTCAACAACAAAAATACAAATGGTATCTAAAAATCAAATGATATCTATTTAAGTATCCAAAATAAATTAATGCCAGAACAATGTGTAGCTGTTAAGGCAAATTTTCGGAGAAACATAATTTCCAGAAATGCAGAGTTTCATTGGCTGTCACGTTCCCCTGATCTGACAGCCGCAGATCTCTTTTTATGGGGATATTTGAAACAGAGAATGTTTATTAATAAGCTCCCAAACTCTTGCTGAGCTGAAGTACAATATTTGTCAGGAAATTTGAATAATAAACAGAGTCACTTTGCAAGCAGTTATGGAGAGTGCCATAGAAAGAGCATGCCTTTGTGAAGAGGAAAACGGGTTATTTAAAATTGTTTAGGCCAAAAAAATCTCCAAGATGTGTATATTATAATGTTAAAAAGAAACTTATAAAATAATTAAAAGTAAAAAAGTTATTTTATTTTTAAATGGTAAAGTGACTTTTTGGCCCACCTGTATTAATAACAGTTACATAAAGTGAGTACAACGTAATAGTTATATAACAAGAACAATCATTCTCATCATTACTTTCTGCAATCTGTATTTTGACATTTTATTTTGATGTTTATATCTTACACCTTTATAGAAAATCTTGTATCATACAAATCATATATCTTCATAACACTAAAATTTTTATTATCTTTCCTAGTCATGTATCCTGGATATTTTTCTCCATAATTACAGTGAATGTCTGGGACTGATGTTCCAAAATTGTGGTAACTCTAAACAAAGATAAACTTTACATTATTTGCAATAATAATTTTATTACCTGCGAGCATTGGTTTTATTTTTAATTGAGAAAGTTAATGGCATATTTATAAAATTTTTTTTTATTGCTAATTGTTTTTATTAAATAAATGGCTTAATATTTTAAAATGAGTATATAATAATTACCCAAAGATGTATATCTACACCGGAGAACAGTAAAGTTTCACATATCTAAAAGCCTTTTACCGGTGCGCGTATCTTCACACTAAACAAAGTAATTACTCCGGTTAATAGGTTGGAGAAAACGTTGAGTATATCATCCCAGTGTGTTAGAAGTGGAGAATATTTATTTTATAAAGTTACTTTTTCTTTAAAAGTATTTTCCTCAGTTTACAAGAAATTCAGAAATTTTCTGTTTGAGTTGTTATATATTCTTCAATTTTTTATATATTACTAAAATCGACAATTGAAACTTCTTTCTCACAAACATACGTCAAACGAAACCCAATATCATAAGCAAATACACCAACAACTGCCGTAAACGGTCGGGCTAAATTTTGGATAAATGATTATAGATTAGAAATAAATTTAGCATTAGAGTTAGGCATTAGGTGCCATCTCTTATTAAAATTAATTATAATATTTAATTAATTAATTAAATATTATAATTACTAAATTTATGGCAGTTGTTGGTGTATTTTCTTTTTCACAAATTTGCAAAAATTATAAATTTAAGTATATTTATTTTTTAATCATCTAATTTATTTTCAATGTTAAATTAATCTTTTCATTCTTCTAATGACCTCTCTCTTTGTCTTAATATAATTCCAAATATATTTCTAACAATTATTCAATTGAATACTACTATTAAATATTTAATTAATAGTGGTATCTATATTTTAAATTTTATATTTAACATTTAATAAATAGAAATAAAATGAATATTACTAAAGAGAGAAAAAGTTTTCCAATTTTATTTATTTTGTAGAGTTGGAATTTAAGGATTTAAGTCTATAATATTGATTCAATAATGATGTGTTTAATTATAAATTAATGTAATGGATTATCTCAAGTTTAATTTAGAGTAAAATCAAAGATCTTTAAAATTTAATCACTAAATTAAAAATATTATTTATTTTAATATATTTTAAATTACAGTAGAACCTCGATTATCCGGACCTCTATTATCTGGATTTTCGATTATCTGGATTGTTCAAAATAAACAAAAATTCTATGAATTTGCTGATTTGCACTTGCCGAATTGCGACACTGTTTATGTACGTACGTGATGGAATGCATGAAACAAAATTTTGAAAACACCATTAGTAAATTCCAGTAACAGTAGAAAGTGGTATAGAAGACATCGCGGAAGCAATAGCACAAATTTCAATATGTGTTGAATGTGACGAAGAAGATGTAACCGAGTGGTTAAATTGTGATTCGAACGATCCTGGATTCCAAATTTTGAATGATGAGGAAATAATTAAAGAAATATCTGCCTCAGATGAACAAGATCGAGAAGACAAAGAGATTTGTGAAGTAAGAGATATTGGTCCTACATATTCTGAAGTTTTTCAGTGTTTAGATGTCGCCATGAAGTGGTTTGAGAGCTAAGACGAGTGTAACTCAGGACAACTTATATGTCTTAAAAGTATTCGCGATTTAGCAGCTTCAAAAAGAACAGCTAGCTTTAAACAAAAATTGTTAATTGAATTTCTTAATAAAAATAATTTAATATTGAAGCTATATGTAAATCTAGACAAAAAAAAATTATTTATACTATATGCACTGTCAATTATTATTTTTTTCGATTATCCGGATTTTTCCTTATCTGGACTACCTTTATCCCCAATTAGTCCGGATAATAGAGGTTCTACTGTATATAATTATAAGATCATTGTAGATATGTTTTATATAAATATTTAAATGTTTAAATTTTTTCCCAATTCCATTTTAAATAGAATATAATTATTTGTAGCATTTATTTTATTAAACTGAATTTGCTCTATATCTATCTGTCAGCATGAAGAGTTAGTTTTCTTGTAATATCATCAATCTTTATACAAGACATGTTTATAAATTAAGTCTTGATAGGTTAGAAAGGAATAGAAGCTTATTTCTTTGAACTTAAGTTTGTAATGTAACTATCATAGAAACTGGAGAAGATTTCAAAATAAATAAAATTCACACCTTACTGCTGGAAGTTATAAGGTATAATTTTTATTTATTTCAGAACTTAGCTGTAACTATGTACCAGTATTTACAATAACCCTATTTTTCAACATATTGTCATTTAAGATTCCGACATTTGTCATGGATAAGCTGTTTCAGAATTCTTGTCAAATAAGTCTCCTGCTAACTTAGACTCAATCATACACAGTTGTCTGCAGCTCTTTGTTGCTGTTGAAATGTCCTCTGAAAAATTTTTTCAAATGCAAAAGCAAGTGGAACTTATAAGGGGCCAGATTGGGACTATACAAGTGTTCAAAAATTTTGCACTTCAATTTTTCATCAATTCTTGTGACTGCACACAGAATGTGGCCATGCATTATCACAAAACAAAGATCACTCTTCAGCTCAGTAGACCACATCTTTTGTTTTGAATAGCTTGCTATAAATTTTTTAGGGTATCACAATAAATTGTTCCACAAGGCAGGAACTCAATTAGCAAATTCCCTTCCTGTCCCAAAATAGTATACATGAGCTGCTTCACTTTATTTTAGGCAAGTCAATAAGCTTCTACACCATTGATTGCTGCTTAATCTCTAATGTTGAGTATGCAGTCCAAATTCATTACTGGTCACAGTGTGGTCTAACAACTCCCACTATTTTTGGCATACTTGGTCAACAGATGGTGATTGCTATCATCACCTGTTGTTTCTTGTGTTCACCTGTGAGATGTTTACACATTCATCTTGAACAATGTTTGTGATATTGAAGATCTTTATGGATAATTTCATGTACAGTACATGTGAATGAAAAATTTGGGGGAATTCTGCACTTAATTTTGACATGGTGAACTGTGTTTGATCAAATTTTATTCATTCACCAACTGTACTAGAACATCAGTTGGCAACATCTTCCATCTTAATGCACATTTTGTCTGCCTTTCTTGAAAAGTCTTTACCAGTCCGACCATCCCATCACTTATTCATATCTATTTTTTTAAACTCTTTCCATCCTGTGGACACTAAAAGGGCCATTTTAATCATACCCATCATAGGTTCAGCCAAACTCACAATAGGGGTAACTGAGTGGTGAGAGACAGAGCCCAACATATTCAGGACAGATCATGCTTAAAAAATTGCTCACTTGGACTCAATTCTGGATCCACAGTGTGGTAGGTTGATGTCTTAACTGCCTCAACCACCCAGCCAACTCACTCATTGCTTTAGCTCTATAAATATCATGTCTGTTTATGAATTTGGGCCACCAGAATATTTTTGATATTCAGAAATTTGATTACTGAGAATATCTCACAAGTAGTGGGGAGTTCAATTTTGGCAGGCATTTCAACACATGATTATGAATCTTAAACTCAATAACCAAAATTTAAAACATTCAGCTGACATCTGCTTGATCTCCATGACAGCAATGGCCTTCTTCTGTCGGGATGTGCAATCAGAACTTAATTTCTGGATATACTGTAAAATGGGAAGCACGATAGGAATACACAGACACGTGAATTCAATTAAAACGAATTTAATTTCGCGATTAATAATATATACAAATAAGTTCTTTTTGGATTCCCTCAGTCCAATTTCTCTTGTTGTCCGATTGTAACAATAACCCAAGTAGCTTACCTTCTTGGCAACTACTTGCCCGACAATACTAATAAAACCCGCGCGATTCTTAACTAACTTAAACCTAAAAGGATAGAAAAGTATAAAAGTAGGAAGTGAGAAGAATTGATAGGATAGTGGGGTACCCTTGTTCTCGCTGAACTCCGATGCCGGCTGGTGGTTTATTCTGCGTGTCTCTGGGTTCGTCAACGTTGTAAAAAATATCTTTTAGGATAATTTCTTGTCAGTGTCTTTGACTCTACGGTCCGGATCCTCACCTCACGGCTCTCTATTCGGCCCTCGTGGAATTCCCTCTCACGAGCTCGCTGTTCTCGTCCGTGCTTCCTCGTGTCCGGCCGGAGAAAAAGTGACTCTTCGTGACCCAGATTTTACTCGTCCTCCACTCGAACTCTTTGTTCCACACGACCCCCTGGTGGGTGGGGAGTGGGAAGCCCGCGTTCCCAGAAGCCAGAACAATGGACAAAGGAAGTTAGAAAGAAGGGTTAAGAAGGAGAGAAAATTATTAAAACTAATTAAATCTAAAATTCATATGTACAAAAATATGGCGTACAGCCACAATACCACGTTTGTTGAAATTTCAGTTATATAACTATTCACATGATGATTTTAATTACAGTATAAAAATTCAAACTTCTGAGTTTGTTCAGATATACAGTTTGAGTTTTATTGACATATAGACTGTGTTAAGACTAAGAAATTTGATATTGTAATTTCTTGTGAACAATTTGCAGATTATCTGTTTTTTAAACTCAGTTTAAAACTTGCACAGTTATCTGTTGATTTTAAATTGCAATTATACACTTAACAGCTTTTCCTTTGTGTAAACTTACTAAGAATGTCTTAAAAAATCAGAAAATAAGTATGTGCAGTGTGTAAAACATACAGCCATCACAATGTTTTGGGAAACCATCAGATATTGTATACCTCACCTTTAGTTATCTTGTTTTCTATACATCAATACACATTTTAATTGAAATCATTAGACACACCAACTTAGGCTAAATTTGTATCTTGAAAGTTGATAAATTTTTTCTAATTTCTCTTTTTTGCGAAATGACTATCAAAGAACTATTTTGAAGCAGATTATGAATTTTAGCATATGTTAGTATTCTCCAGTGAATAAGAGATAAGAAATAAACTCTCAAATCTGTGTTGTTAAATATTATAGAGTCTATGTACAACTTTAGTAATAAAATCAACAATGATGACACTAATGGCAATTATTTTACTTACTGCTTACTTTGCTTTATTTACTCTATATGGATATGGCAGTCATTCATTGTCTAATACTATTATAAGCAAATAAAATATATTTTTGAATATTCATATAGCTATTGTGCCTTCAGCAATATCAGAAAAAATCAATTTAAGTCTTCAGCAAGCAGATTTGGCTCAATTGAAAGAGTTTGTTTTAGATGGATATGGAAAATATTTAGTGGGTAGAACATCATGGAATGAAGAGGTTCGCCAGTTTCTTCGAAATCTTCCTAGTTGTCTTGTGAGTAAATATTTCAGTGATTTTAATAAATAAACTTGTAAATCATTCTGAATTAAGAAGTATAAGGTTATTCATTGCTTTTAAAAGAATGAAAAAATATGTTGAACAATATCCGAATACTATACAGTGTTTTGTTTAAAATAAAAAATTTACTCTTAATTATTTTTTGTTTTGAAATCTTATTTATATCTTTTTTTTTTATTATGTTACTAGTTTTGAAATATTATTTAAACGAATGTCATTAATCAAAACAGCAATAATAATTAATTAGCTTAAGTTGTAAGTATTTTGATGGTCGAAAGACAAAATTAAGAACATATTCTATTAATATATCTTAAGAATCAACCAACCATCAGCCAAATTAATCAGACAGAAATTTTGCTACAAATATTAAATTAGAAATTACATGATAAGAATAACTAAAGGTAGACATTAGGTACCATCTTAATGAAAGCAGTAACTATAATTTAATTTTAAATTTAGAATAGTCTGGAAGAAAAGAATTGGCCCAAAGAGGAAGTCAAACCCACAACCTCTGCTTACCACTTATGTCACCCAAACCTCCAAGCGATTCCTCCCTTCCAGGCACATTTAAACTTTTAGATATAATCATCCAATAGTTGCCCACAACCCATGACACTGCGGTGACATATTCAATACGCACTGGCTTATTCCAACACAGCTATTGCTTTACTCAGCATGGTATATATATATATATATAAACATCCCAAGAACCCAATGTATTAATAATCAACCAACTATCAGCTAAATTACTTGTGCAGAAATTATGCTACAAATCCTGCGTTAGGCGTGCGGGGTGCAGGTGCACCCCAAACACTTTTAAACGCGTGTATTTTTTCATGTAATGAATGCTCAAAAATGATGCCCTTAGTACCTTCCTTCAAAGTACTGAAGATCGCAGTGAAAAAGTTAAAAATTCCAGAAAAAAAAACTTTTCATAAAAAAAACACAGCAAAATGCATGAGGTGCACCTGCACCCCGCGCGCCTAACGGAAGAAGTTTTATTAGTGCAACCACTGGACAGGGTGGAGCCAAGTTAGTGTACTGAAAAAACGGTCACTGCCTGGTATCGAATCAGTCATAATACAAATGACGAATAAGAGCATAGAAGGCGTATAAATAAGATTTTTAAGGCCAATTAACAGAAAGAAGGTGTCCCATAGACTTAGCATTGAAAGTTTGAAAAGTGGAGTTTTCTGAAAATATTTATTGGTAAATTGTCATAAAAACATGTTTATTTGTCTAAATAACGTCAAACAATTTCTCGTTACCAAATTAGAAGTAAAAAAAAAAAAACGATTAAAACAAGCGATTTTATAGCGACTGTTTACATAAGTCAAAGTGGTAGTCTGCGGGGGCGTGGCATTTCGCGGGAATTTTACCGACAATTGTTTTTACTGGTGGATCTAATAACAGACAAAGAAAGTAACTAATTACAGTGTAAAAGAAGTTAACTATCGATGTTATCTGCCGATAATCCTCCTTTTTATCTCTAGTTGCTGTAGAGTTTTGGGGGGGTGTACTTTTGGAAATACTGAAATATTTTTGGCCCGGGGTTTGTGACAAAGCATTTAATGATTGGGACAGTTAAAAAACACATACGGGAACACGATTCAACGGTTAGATAGCAACAGACTTGTTAACAGTTCGAAAAATAGACTTTTGAAGTTGACGTTATTTTCCCTGAAAAATTCCCGAAACGTAATACTTTTTTGTTTTCGTTATAAATAAACAAAACTGATATATTTTAAGTAGTATTGCTGATTAATACATCAGAAACACAATCCCACTTACGTCAAAAACGAAAAAATTGCGAAAAAAATTTTGATTTTTTCAGTAGCAACTTTAGTCGCGTGGGGTGCAGGTGCACCCCACACGACTAAAGTTGCAAAGGTGTAAAGGTGCACCTTGCACGCCCCACCGTGTTCGACCCCCCGCGTGTTCTAACGCCAGGTTAATTAAATTAGAAATTGCTCATTGTGTGATGTGTTACTGAAGAAAGCCAATAGCCTTTAATTCTTTAGTCTACAAAACTAGTAATGGAAACTTAATTAAATTAAATTAGAAATTACATGATAAGAACAACTTCTAAATTTAAAATTAAATTATAGGTACTACTTTCATTAAGAGTTGGCATCTAATGTCTACCTGTAATTGTTCTTATTATGTAATTTCTAATTTAATATTTGTAGCATAATTTCTCCCCAATTAATTCGGCTGATGATTGGTTGATTATTAATACATCAGGTTGTTGGGATGGTTATATATATCTTAAGAATATTCTGTAAACAAAATATCAATAATAACCCCCTGAAATTATTTTGGATATATTTAAGACATGAATGATGTTAGCATACTTTAAAGTGAATTTATTCAATTTATTATTTTAACAGAAAATCAAAGTATGTAATTGAATACTATACTATAATAGATATTTGCATAATAAAATTTTAAAAACTACCAACTAAAACTTAAAATACTTAAAACAAATTACATAAATAATTTTGGATTGTCAATTCTCCTAGATTCGCTAGCAGACTCCCAGAATTTGGCAAAAATTTTAATATTTTCTCTGACTTCTAAATTAAGGCCATATTTACTCAGCAAGACATTCAACTGTGGGGTATATGTGATGTAGCTAAAAAATAACAAGACTGTGATTGCCTGCATGCAACAGTTGCACAAATGGGCCAAATTGAGTGAATGGGTGGGTAAATGACCTTGAACAAGTCAGAACAAGTGCAGCGAGTCTCAACTTGTTACTGCTATTAGATTGCCATGAGTGCCTGCTGTGAGTGGATGTGTTGTTAGCATGTTTTGGAAAAATGGTCAGCTTGAAAGAGGAGCAATATATCAACATGAAATTTTTGGTGAAATTGAAAAAACTGCCACTGAATCTTTGCACCTGCTATGTGAAGCATATGGAGATGCATGTCTTTCTTATGCATGTGTGTTCAAATGGCACAGATTTTCTGAGGGTCAAGAGGATGTGAAAGACAATGAATGTTCTGTATGGCCTAGCACATCAGAAACAAAGGAAAACGTACAAAAAGTGGAACAAATCGTTTGAAGTGATCGAAGAATGAGCATAAGAATGATTGCAGACGTGGCACACATGGATAAGGCGAGTGTGAAGCAGATTTTGCATGAAAAACTGAACATGACAAAGGTGTGTGCTAAGGTTGTCCCACAGCTGCTGTCCCATGTCCCCAGAGCAGACACAGAATTGCAAGTGAATTTGTCCTGACCTTTTGGCACAAATTGAAGAGATGCCAAACTTTCTGGACATCATAACTTGCGATGAAACTTGGATATTCCAGTATGATCCTGAAACAAAGCATCAATCCATGCACTAGAAGACACCACAGTTACCAAGGATGAAAAAAGCATGACTAGTGGTGTTGCCACCCGTCTGGTTTTTACCTGGACAGTCTGGTTTTTAATTCATTCTCCGGGTTAACAATTAATTTTGTCTGGGATTTCGTAGCAACCTGTCGACCTTTTCTGTTTTTTTTTTTTTTTTTTTGCTTCTCAGCTCTTTAATTAAAGCTAAGTTATTTCATTTCTTAACTTAAGTTTCTCCTACACAAGTTCCTAACTGGTTTAGAACTGACATGCAGGTTATTCTTCGCATGGAAAATAACATTGCGCATGCGTCAGAGACTTCTGTTCGAACAGACCTGACCTGCTGTCCAGGTCAGCAATTTTGAAAAGGTGGCAACAATAAGCATGACAAAGTTCAAGTTCAAAGCCATGCTCATTGTGTTCTTCAACATTAAGGGTGTAATTTTGGAACATTGGGTTCCAGAAAGCACAATAGTGACCTAATATTACTATAAAGAAGTTCTGGAATCTTTGGAAAGGGTCAGAAGACAGTGGAGATACTTGTGACAAAATGGTTTCATCCTTCATCAGGACAATGCACCAGCCCATTCCGCTCTGTCAGTGAAGCAGTTTTTGGCCAAGAAGGGAGTCATGCTACTTGAACACCCATTATACTCACCTCTGTACTAGCTCTATGTGACTTTTACCTTTTCTCTATAGTCAAGTCTGCTCTGAAGGGAGACCATTTTGATTCTGTTTCTGCTGTCAAGAAAAAATGACGGAGCATCTGCATAGCTTTACAGAAGATGATCTGCAGCACTGTTATGATCAATGAAAGTTGCGAATGCAGCACTGTGCAGAAGCAGAAGGATCATACATTGAAGGGGAACACAACTAAAGTGAATATACTACTCAAGGTTTAAAGTTCCAGCTTTGGTCTTGTTATTTTCTAGCCACACCTCATATATTAAAACAGATTAAAAAATAGGTTACAGCATTTTGATATGACTGAGAGTAAAAAATGTCAAATCTCCTGGAATCAACTCTTCAGGACTTGAAAAGCTTAATTTAGTTTCATATGAATTTTAGTTTGATGAAGAAATAATTCAGTTCAAATATAAAGATAAAATAATAAATCAAAGTATTTGAAAAACTTATTCTGTTTCTATTAGGTATTGTTACAGAAAAAATTAATTAGGTTCTCTTTTGTAATGTTCTATATACATGTAGAACTTTAAAAGAGAACCTAATTAATTTTCATGTATATAGGATGATAAAATATATTAGTGATACTGTAAATGAAGAAATTGTTAATAATAAGCATTAAACTTTAGTTAACATAACTGCATCCTGAATAAACTCCTGGATTACATATCAACTATAACTATGAAATTACACATGTAAGCACATTGCTTAAAATACAGAAATGGCCAGATTAAATTAAAATTATAAATAATATTTGGAATTAATAGTAGAGAAGTTAATACCATAAAACTAAAAACAATTTAATTTCATAGTGAATATTCTTGAGATATTTTAATAAAGTGCTCACTTTAAAATTCCATAATTAGAAAATAAAAAGTTAAAAACATTAAATAGCATACCTAATACAGGTTCAATTCAAATGATAAAAACCATTTATCTTGTGGTTTTTTTTACATTACTTATGAATTTAATTATATACTAAAATATCATTATTAAAAAATTTATATTTATATTATATATGATGTATTATTTTTAATTTCAGGCAAGTATTGACTCTCTTCATAATGCTGTATGCACCGATGATACTGAAAGTGTAAAAAGTTTACTTGATGAAGATATAATGCTTATAAGAGCAAAAGATAATGTTGGAAACAATCCTATTCATTTAGCTGTAAAGAAAAATCAGTTGGAAGTGACAAAATATCTCATTACTAATTTTCCATCAGTATTAAATATGAAAGATAAAGTAAGTTTATTTCATTCTGTTTAAAATTTTATTTATCTAAAATAATTAAACTTTGTTGAAAATAACAGGCTGGCCGAACTGTTTTACATATAGCTGGTCAAAACAACAATAAAGAATTATATCAAATGTTAGTAGATGCTGGTGCTGATCCAATGATATTAGATCAGGTTTGTAATTTTTCTTATATACTTTAATATTCCACAGTTTGAATTATATAGCTTTATAGTAATCATTTTTAGTAGTAAAAATTTTGAAGTCTCAAAAATTTGAAGGCTTTTATTAAACTCAAATGCTTCTGGAGTAATTTTCTGTGAACTTTTTCTGTATATGTACTTATAAAAGTTTACTGATTCATTCATATTAATAAATTCTTTAAGTTTATTAAAAATATAAAGAAAAGTTTATTTACTAAAACAGTAATTTGTAATCTATGTACAAAAATTACAGCTAACAAATAAGTTTTGAAAAATAGATATGGAAAATTTTTTCAATATTTTATTCATTGAACATTTATGAATGTGTTATAGAATTTCAAAATTTCACATTCTATTTTATTATATAAAGCATCTCCTTAAGTTCTTCGGTTTTATCCATAATTTCTACTTTATGTAACCTCATCTCATCTAAAAATAATAATTTTTTAAAAAAGTCATAATTATAGAAAATATATTTAGTCACTTCAACAGTTCTCAAAGAAATGAAAAAAAAAAAAAAAATTAAAATTGAACAAGAATTTATCTCTAAAAATTTCTGTTTTGTAATATCAGAATGTACTTCTCTTTGATATATTTTTTTTATTAATTTATTTCTATTTTTCTTTTATATTCAAAAACTAATTAAAAAAAAATAATTTGCATGTAGAAAGGAAGAACTGCGGAATATTATATTCAGAGTCATATAAAACCAGAACAAAAAGTTGTAAATGAATCATCAGTGATTCCTCCAAGTTTAGATTCTGTGATAGAAAACAAAGATGTTACAATTCCAAATGAAAATATGGATATTTCAAATATTGTTCCTAGTGAAATAATTGAAGAGAAACCTATTAAAAAAGAACAGAAACCTATTAAAAAAGAAGTTCAAGCTGAAGAAACAAAAGAAACTTCAGATAAAAAAGATGATGAGAAAAAAAATGTTGAAACGATTCAGACAGAAAATGAAGAAATACAAAATACTGAACAATTAGAAGCTGAAAGAAAAGAAGAAAAAGAGATTGTAAGTGCTATGCAGACACCATCAACTGACACCAGTACAGGTAAAGTTACTACATGTAAGTAAATATAAGATATTAAACAAAATTTAAATTTTAATATTTGATAGACTCCATTTAAACATGAAAATAACAAGTTTCTGTTTATAAACTATTTTTAGTTAAAGTACATATTTTTCTTATTATTAATAACTCTACTTCTTGCCCTTACATTAATATTATTTAACTTTTTCTTACATAAACAATTACCATTATAATTTATATTTCAGTGCTTATCACACACAGCAATCAGGTATTTGAGCCCTGAAATATAAATTACAGCAGTCTTAGTTTATGTAAGAATAAATTAAATAATACATATTTTTCTGTGTATTTTTTGTTTAGCTTTAAAGTGATTAAACAAGGAATAGACTTGGTAATATTATTGAGGAATTTAAATGTTATCCTTTGGGTCTATACAGAACAAAGTTCAAGAGTTACATATTTCTTATGGCAAGAAACAAGGCATTAATTAGCATAGCTCACAGCATTATCAAGTCTACTCTTCATAAATAAACTTTTCATTTGATTACCTAGTTTAAATAGAATGTATTCTATATATGAGAAACCATAAAATTATTTTCTTTTAGAAAAACTGATAGAGATTTACTTTTTTATTTTTAAATAAATTTTTTCTTAATGTAACATAAATTATTTATGTACATAGTTAGCAAGATATAAGTTTCCCTTTTCAGAGAGCTCTGGAGTGCATTCTTCTACTCAAAATGAGACAAAATTTGGACTACAGATAATTCAAATGATGCGCTTGATATTTCTTAAATAAAAAAAATAGTACAAAAATCCGTCAATAGGTGGCGAATCTTGAAGACTTGGTTATGGGATTTCCTGAAGAACCTATTGTAGAAGACTTGCATCTGTTTCAGATCTGAAGGACTGCATTCGGAGCCATGTTCTGGATATTCTGACAGACTAACTGCGTTCAGCTGTGGAAAACATAATTTTGCAATTAGAGCACATTGTTCAAAATGAAGGAGGACATATTGTGCTACATATTCAACATTTATATGTGCCTGCATATTCAATATTTCTCTGTTACAGCGCCATCTATCGACAGATTTTTGTACTATTTTTTTATTTAAGAAATATCAAGAGCATTATTTGAATTATCTGTAGTCCAAATTTTGTCTCATTTTGAGCAGTAAAACATACTTCAGAGCTCTCTGAAGTGAGAAACTTGTTTCTTGCTAACCCTGTATATCAAACTAGCAAATTTATTGTCTTATTTTTTTATTAATTTAGAGATAATTGAGATAAGAATTTTATTTATTAGATACTTTTATTACTATAGAAAAACATGTTATCTATAAAAATTACTTAATCATCAAAATCATCTAATTTAATTTTGAATAAATGATTTGCAATGAGATTCAAATCTTTACTCGGTTTTATAATATTAAAAATGTATTTAGGTAGAATTAATAAAAAAAATCTAGCTAAAACAAACTTAGTGCGTGAACATAGCTAGATGTTTAAATCTTTAATTGCAAATGATTTGCTGGATTATTTTATTGTTTTTTTATGGTTAATTTAATAATTAGATATAAAGCAGTTCGGTTAGAAGTAGGCAGTTAAGCTGCCATTTCATGATAAATTTAATACTTAAAAAGAAATTAATTTTTAATTTAGAATATTTTGGATGAAAATATAATCTGGCAAATTGTTTAGCACTACAACACTACAAATTAGATTAGGTTGTTGTATAAGTTATTATGTTCAAATCTTTATCTTGTGCAAACCAGATTATATATATATATTATATATAATCTGCTCAGAGTGTTTAGATGGCTTAATTGACAAAAGTCTTATCAATCTACAAATGTTCTTTTTGAATTCAAATCACATTCTGTGCATTCCTTTTTAAAACATATCAATTTTTTAAAAAAATCCTGAAGCCTATCAATGCACAAAATAGCATTAACAAATTAATAATTATAAACATTTATTATTCTTTATACATTATTTCTAATGATGTTTCAGCTAAACAATATAAAATAATCCCAAATAAATTGACAGAATATTTTATCTCACTATTATTATTGAATCATAGTACAAGATTTGGATCATATGCTTAATCTAAAAATACAACAAAAATGTTATAACAAATTTAAAAATCAGAAACATATTCTTGATTTTGCGAAATTTGTTTTATCAATTCTTGCTTGGTATAAACATATAAAGCCATCTTTAAATTTTATAGTGCGTTTTTTAAAATTTTTCTGTAAAATTTATGTTCTTTAACATAATTTTAGAATTGTTGGATAATGAAAGATTATTTACGCAAATAAAATGGAATTACTAGATGACAATTTCTGATAAAATGGGTACAAAGCATAATACAGTATCTATAATTTAAAATATCAAAAAAGAAAATTCATAGCTTTTTACAATTATATGAAAATTAAAATTATCTGTCTTCAATCTTAATTGCTTCTCTAAAAAAATCATTGTTAAGAATGTCATAAATTGAGGTTTTATTTTTGGAAATGAACTGGATAATATTACAATGAAATGGCCGATAAAAAGAATACTCTATTTAAATATGGCATTGCAAACACAGGGGTCACCCTGGCATTTTTATAGCAATTGCCAATTCATTTGCCAAACATTTTGTATTTGCCAAGTTACTTTTTCACTTACTGTACCTTTTTATACCAACCAGAAATGAAGGAACAATCCACAATATAAAAAAACAGAGTTTCTATGACTAAGTTTCTCAAGCGACTTTATTTTTGATTATTAACAGTAAAATTTGTATTATAGTGTGAGTAGCACATGTGATTAAAACTGAATCCTTTGTGGCTGCTCAACTCATGTTTCAAAAGTCTTCTCAAAATCAATTTTCAGCGAGTGACATTTTTTTTTTTTTGCGGATTGTTCTGATGCTATATGCCACTTCAGTCACCAGATGAATAAAATTTTCACAAACTATGAATTATGTGACAGGCAGCATGACTCCCTGCATACTTATAAATTTTATATTTTAAATTAATTGGAAATGTGGAGGTAAAATAAATACAGGAAATGACCATAAAATGAGGGTGTTGTATTTCTAATTGATTGCTCAACTTATTTTTATATAGTTCATTTATTTTCACATACAAATACTACTAGTTAAATGTATATTTTGAATTTAGTACTAAAATATGGTGTTTAGAGAATTCTTAAAATAGTTAACAACTTTTGATTAATAAAGTGAATTTTGATTGATTTGAAGAAATAGTTTTAATAAGTTATCAGTATAAATATGATTAATGTTATCTGTCACTTATTTTTATTCTTATTTGATTTTGATATTTTTATGTATATTAATTAAAAAATTTAATTTATCTTGGCTAGGGGACAGGCTAAATGAACTGATTGATTACTGGATAAAAGATAAAGATCTTTTACGTCTAGAACATGTTGTTATTGCTGGTCAGGGAGAAAGGTTAATTGGAAGAACATCAGATGATAAACAAGTTCAAGAATTTTTGGAACTAGTTCCAACATATATGGTAAGTTTTATTTCATTTAAGTTAATTAGTTATAATTAATAATGTGGATAATAATATGCTCTCTCTTATGTCACCCCTCTTTTAATACATGGATGGTATGCCATTTCAGCAGTAATTGTCAGTTTCTGGGGTATACATTGTCAAAATTTTATTATTATATTTTTCTTTTTTTTGGCTTGTTTTGTTTGGCAGCACTGCAGGAACGGCATGAGGTTATTTAAGGTGTGCAGACTGGCAACTTGCTCTCTGGGTTTGGACTCTCGGGTTTGGACTCTTGGGTGCCTTGGTGTTCTCAGAAACTGTGTGTGTGTAAGACTTTTCTGAAGTAATTTTAGAACTAAAATGCATCCACATCAAAGTAATTACCTGCTGGGGACATTAGATCCAGTGTTTAAGTTAATGAATTGTTGGAATATAATATTGACCGATGAATATTACAGATCCACATGTTGAATTGTTGGAAAGACCTTTGTGTAAACTACTACAGTTGGCCTACTTGTGGAATTCATGTATATGTTACAGTAAAAACCCGTTTTTAGTTAAAACATGTTTTAACTAGTTGAAACTAGTTTTTACTGGATGTCATTGTTATAATTAGAATTTACTGCTAGTCAAAAATGAATTTGAGTTAAAACTAGTTTTAACTAGACAAAACAGGTTTTAACAAAATGGCTTAGTAAAAATTGTTTTGACCAAGGTCATTCAGCTAACACGTTCCTATAGTGTATGATGAATTTCATATTGCTTTAACCCTTTTCCCCCCGACATCTTGTTTACGTTTATTTTGCAATCCCTCCTAAGGCAATATAGGTCAGTCAGGCGATATTGTTTTAAAAAATCACTTAATTTACTAATATCTCTAGTTTTAAATACGATATTTTTCAATACATTTTATTAGAAAAATTTATAAGAAAAAAAATAATATATATCAGAACTGACACATAAACTTGATAATTTGTAACATTTTGTGAAAATTAACATTGTCTAGTTACATAGTTGTTTGCTGGCACTGAGCCAGAAAGAGGTAGAATATTGTTTTGTACAATTCGATATAACACTTATGCATGTATGTTTATTTGTTGTGAAATTATCGCACATTATATCAAACATTTGTTTGAAATCAAAATTTTATACTGCTATCAACTAATATAATGAATTATTATACTTTATTCACTTCATATCGAATGAGATTATATCTGTTGTTAATAAATTTTACAAAAATCGATATTTACCAAAGTAACGATGAAATCAGTACCCTTGAAGTTTTGCTTAAAAAGCCAGGGTACCGATCGATCGGTGCCTTCAGGGACGAAGGGTTAATTAATGTTAATAACACAGATGTGTGACCAATATTTTCAATAAATATCATATTAAATAATACAAATGTTTTAATCCCAATCATCACTTTATTTATTTCCCCCAAACATATTTATGTAGCTAAAATTAGTTTTAACTAATGTTAAAAGTTAAAACTAGTTTTATCTAAAATCAAAACATGTACAGCAGTAAATTCTAGTTTTAACTAGAGAAAACGGGTTTTAACAATGACATCCAGTAAAAACTAGTTTCAACTAGTTAAAATGCATTTTAACTAAAAACGGGTTTTTACTGTAACATATATATTCTGTATATATTTTGTACATAAACTTAGTTATATGTGTCTTTTCATTGTCTCGTATTGTCTGTGGTAATCACATAATCACACTCCTACGTTCCCACAATTATCCCCCTACAGATTTTTGTGGATCCCACAATGGCAATCACCTATTCCTAGTAACTTTTTGGTTCACTCTACTTGTTTTTAACACGTTGACTGCCATCTACGAGATGACTCGTAGTTACCGTTTTTGCCTAGGACGCCACCTACGAGTTATATCGTAGTTTGTTTCCTTGCCATATTTGTGCAGCTACGATGTAATTCGTAGTATATCAGTGTAAATATGAATAGATAGCTTCAGGGGCAAGAACAAAAAATCAAGTTTGGCTTACATGAACAGAACATTTATTAATAAATGAACAGAAAATATAATCATAAAAAGTTTATTCAAAATCGAAAGCAAAACAATATTTTTATTGTTTGTGATAATTTTTAAAACAATCTTCTACGCAAAGGGCTGGCTTGTCTAGACAGATTGGACAGAAATAACGCGTTTCTCGGCGTTTTTTAGCTTTGGTACAAATTCGACATGGCTTTGTCGGATGTTGTTTTTTCTGAGTAGGTGGGATACTCTGTAAATAGTGAAGCTCTTGCAATTTAATTTTTTTTGAAACTGGTTGAATCTCTTCTCCAATCAACGCTTTGACGAATGCTTCTCTAAACTTTATAAGTTTTATTTTAGAAGAAGTTGCTTTTTGAAAGAGTTTGTGCGCATTATGTATATATATTTCTATAATATGTAATGCAACCTTTTTGGGCCATCTAATAGTCTTTCTTAGAGCTGTGTAGTACGATAGCATTTTTTATTTCTTTATGTTTTGCAATTTCTTGTGCAGCATACAAATTGGTTTGTTCGACCAGTAATGCAAGAAATTCTTCCGAAAAAAATAGGTCTACCAGCATTTGCACTGTAAGGTTTGTCGTATCCAATTTCAAACCAACATTTTCTTGGAAAATAAATAGTTCAGGATTTTGTTGAGTTTCTGTCCACAAATTATCGTTTGGATTTGATGTGGTTGCTTGAGACGCATCGTCATTGCCTTCAGGTTCGAGAATAGTCTCATCTTCAGGTTCGGAGACGACGTCATAATCACTGTCCTCACTTGAATCCTCAGATGGTACATAATCGCTACTGTCGTTACCATCATCACCAAAAATTTTGTCAGATTCTGAATCACTTAGATTAGTGTAGTAATCAAGTTGTTTTTTAGTCAGTGGTCTTTTCTTATCCATATTGGGATATTTATATTTGATTATAGAAATAAATAAAAAATAACACTCTCAAAAAAGACGTAAATGTGATGTGCTCGCCTCTATATCCGATTTATTACTAATGAATTTAGACGCACATCTCCGATTGGCTGTAGCGAAGTGACAGGACGAATCGTGTCTGTGCACGAATTAACTCGTAGTTTGGCTTTAGCGAAGAGCTTTCTGTTACATAAGCCAACTACGAGATAATTCGTAATACCTTTATTTTAAGAAAAACACATTCTATATGCTTTTTGATTATTACTATGTACTCTGATTAGAGTTTTTAATAATATAATATAATTAAATTAAGTTGGCGTTTTACAACAGAATCCTGAAAAGTCACGTGGCAGTCAACGTGTTAACAGATGCATTCGAACTGTGAAAGTCAGTTAGCCTGATTATGCCCATTGAACACAGTTGAAAATGTTTGCTTTTATGTAATTTATTCTTGCTGGGTATTGGTTATATGAGCAGTATTTATTAATATATTTCCAGTTTCGAGTAATTAAATTTATAAGTTGTGATTAATTAAATAAATGGTATTGAAAAATTTTTCAGTTGAATTATTTATATGTAATCAAAAATTCTGGCTTATAAATCAATATATTTTTAACTAAAATTAAAACTTTACATTAATTCAACCATTTTTATTGTTAATGAACAAATTAATACATACATAAATGGATTCATTCATTCAAAAAACTTCTAAATTCATTGTCATTGCAACTATTTTTATTTTAAAATATTATGGGTACTGAAATTTAGATGTTATTTTTAACATTACTTGCTTCATAATAATTTTTATTTGGAAAATAAATTTTATTTAATTTGTAATATAATTCACATTTTTTTCAGGCTCGGATTAGATCTGTTCATGAGGCAGTAGTTAGAGGAAACTTGGGAGAAGTGAAATCTGTTTTAACGAGAAAAAGATTTGCACTAAGTAGAGACCATTTAGGAGCAAGTCCTTTGCATCTTGCTGTTCTTCATGGTCATACTGATATCCTTAGATATATTATAAATCATTTTCCCGAAACATTAGATGGACCAGATAATGTAAGTTTTAACATTAAGTTACTTAAAAGTTTTAAAAACAGATAAAAATTACAAGTGTTTTTTAGTTAATTATACAGTATAATTAATTAAAATGTTTCCACTCTTTAATTATATTTTTATAAATAATACTGACAAAATTACATGAACACAATATACATAAATTAAAAGTATTGAACACCTGCATCTTCTGCATGCTGTATGCCTGTGAGACATGTGTGATAACAAAAGATATGGAAAGAAAAATATTAGCATTTGAAAGACACTGTTACTGAAAGATCTTACAAATAGGATGGATGCAGAAAGTCACAAACAAAGAACTTTATAATAGGATATATATGAAAAAGAATCTGTTACAAAAAATTATACGAGGGTAATCCCAAAAGTAAGGTCTCCTATTTTTTCAAAAATACAAAGAAACATTTATTTTCAATAACATTCATATCATTTTAAAGCTTGAACATTTATCTATTTTTCTAAAGCTAGAACAGAAGAACTATACTCATCTCCATTTTTTGGACATTGATATAAAATTTAAACAAGGAAATGTACAAATAGTGGTGTATTTAAAATTCACGTATGCTCCCCTATATCCATACATACACAAGTTATCACATTTAAGGCACTTATTAAAAGAGCGTTCTTGTATTGCACCAATGTTCGAGACCAAGGAGATTACTAGAATTAAAAGAATTGCAACAGATTTAGGCTACAAAACTGGCACAATTGAAGGCCTGGTCAAAAGTTACAGACAACATAAAGGCAAAAAAGATACTAAAGTAGATGCAATTAATAAATTCACATACAATAAGCATATAGGAGATGTGATGAATGAATTGAGTACTTATAAAAATGCAAAAATGGTATATAAAAGAGCACCCAGCATCTACAGCTTACTAAGGAATGATAAAGACAGAGTAAAAATGCAAGAGAAAGCTGCAGTTTATAAAATGCCATTTGAAAATCAACAATTAGGAGTAGCAAAGGATTATGTGGGTGTAACCAGAAGAAACTTAGCAATACATCTGCGAGAACACAGGTACAAAGTTAATAAAGGGCACAACAACACCATTTTAGTAATCATGGTGCAAACAGAAAGAGCGAATGTAAAATGGGATGAGGCAAAAATCATTAAAATGGTCCAATCTCCAACCATTGCATTAGAAATGGAAAAGATGGAAATATATAAAAGTAAATAAAAAACTGCTGCCTAAATACCAAGGATGCTAATGTGCTTCCAACAGCATGGAAGTACTGTACATGATAGAAAAAAGCATAGGGATTAAAAACCCTTAAAACTTGTAATAGTTATACTTAGCCTTGTATATGGTTATTTATTTATTTATTTATTTATTTATGCTATTTTATTTTATTTTTACTGTTATTTATTTATTGTATTTATTTATCTTTTCATATACACAATTGTTCTAAATCTTTAAATTTAAAATGAAACTTATTCGAAAAACAGGTTTTGTTCCATTTTGGAATGGTAATTGTAAGCCTGAAGATGGCCTATAATAAATAGATTGAAAACGTTTGAGAAATAAAATAATTTTATGCTTGGCAAAAATTCAGGTGTGTTGATATAATTAGTTGTGGTTGCTGAGAGAAAGGTGGATCAGAAAATCCTTTATTTTCTGATTAAAAGTTAATCAGATAATAAAAGATTTGGTAATTGAGAAATGTAATCCACCTTTCCCTCAAAAATAAAAATTACAAAGAAAAAGTAGGATTCAAATCCAAAATAGTCACAGGATACATTCATAAACCATATGCCACTCACTCTTATAAATATGTTTGCAATAGAACATATAAATCTAATAGCTTAAAATCAATTCCTTTTTTTGAAAATGCTTAGGATGAAAGATATTTGACTATAGGTTTAATTTTATATAAATTTTTATTTTAAACATGAAATATTTATTTTGTTTCTATTACACGATGAAGTGTAGTATAATTGACACAAGGCTTTTCTTTACATCCTGCTTTTAATCCACTTTTTTATTTGCCCAAAACATGTCTTGGCAAATAAAAAAGTGGATTAAAAGCAGGATGTAAAGAAAAGCCTTGTGTCGATATACTACACTTCATCATGTAATAGAAACAAAATAGAAAGACACAGTTTCAAAATAAGAACAAAATATTTAAGTCAGGTAGTCATTTGATTTACTTTCCTTGTCAGTTCATTGTTATTAGCAAAGAAAAATATGATAGATATATTTAAATTTTGGATGTGGTTTACTACTTTGAATATTATTTTCTTCTGAATTTCTCATCACTTTTAATTTTCTTTTCTAACATCCTCTCACTAATTCATTAACTTCTAGGCTTGATTAATTTTGCATCTTCCCAAACATTTTATTTTTTACCAACAATTAATATCCAGACACTCTCCTAAAAATAATTTTACAATTTTTAACAAATTATTTACAGATAGAATTATTTAAAAAGTTGAATTTATAACATTTGACTATTGTTCTATTGTTCTATTTTGAATCTGTTGTAAGTTGAAGAAGCCTTGTGTTATAGATAAAATGTGAATACTTTCATCTTTATTTTTATGAACATTCTTAGAGTTTAACATTTTCCATTAACATATTTTTTATTTGTGATTCCTTTTGAGAAATGTACAGAATTCAGTTATAATATTGGTGAAGAATATCCCATGCTTGTTTTATGTATTTTTAAATGATAAAAGAACTGGATCTTTTATCATTTATCAGTTTTAGTTCTTTCCAAAACTAATTTATGGGAAGAACTATAACTGATACAACTTTTTTTTTTAAAATTCAGTTTTTATCATAGCTAATATAACCTTTTGTTATAGAAAATTTTATATAAAGTGTATATATATATATATATAATATATACACTTTATATAAAATTTTCTAATGTTTTATGATAATTATTATTTATATATTTTAGGAAGGAAGAACACCTTTACATTATGCTGCTATTATGAGAGATGGTGGTCATTATTATAAAATATTAAAAAATTCAGGAGCTGATGAAGAAGTTACTGATAAGGTAACGTTTTTATAAACTTAAAAATATATTAACTAATTTAATTTAATTATTTTCTTAATTATCAATAATTATCTTTTGAATAAGACATAAGAGAATTCATTGCTTATTTCAAAGTTTAAACTTAATAATCTTTATTTAAGAGGGTTCAATGCATCAGGACAGACTGCCCATGAAAAATTCCTGGGCAGTTAAGAATTTATAATCTTGAAAACACATTAGTACACCTTTGAAATAGTTTGTTTTTTTACTTTTATCTAAGATTTTAAATAAATGTTAAAACTTCTTACAATAGAAACAGCCAAAATATGAGATGGATTCTTAAAAAATATAATAATAATTCTAATTCAGTTTTTTTAATTAAATGAATAATAAGTGAATGATATGCTGCACACACATCTTAACTGAGAAATTAATTTTACATTTTTATTTTGCTATTTTATTAATGTAGATTTTGAATTATGTTAATAACTGCCTTGAGGAATAAGTCATCTAACACAGGATTGAGATGCCAAGATAAAATTTAATGAAACATTTTGAAAAAGTTTCAGATAAAAAACAATCCACGGCATACAAATTTCATTTTAATTTTCTCCATAAGATATATACGTTTCTTATTTGGACAAAGTAATCATCAAATAAGAAAATAACTGATATATTTTATGGAGGAAGTTAAATTGGAATTTGTATGTGCATCAAATTTAATGAGTTTTCATTGCATCATTTTACCATTAAATTACTTTTTCATTGAAATTACAATGAATAAATATATCAATATATTTTCTATCAACTGGATAATTAGACAACAAGAAAAACACATTTTTAAAAATCCAGCAAATATACTAATAAAAACATTTTCAATCAGTTTAACCAATCTTCCTCGGTTATGATGAAATAGAATGTGAAAATAGAACATAAATTTAAAAATAAATGATAACCAGAATTCTAAAATAAATACATAAATAAATAACTGAAATCATAGTTGCGAATAATAAATAAATAACTACAAAAATAAAATAAACAATAAAAAGTAAAAATAGACGAATAAATGTCCCTTAATAAAATTAACTTTCATAAAAATACTGCCATATGGTAGCCAAGCTGTTGGCATCTCTATGATTGATGCAACCAGTTTTTTTGTGCACTTCATCCAGTCCAGTCTTTCGAGATGTCTCATAGTATTTATATTCGATGCTGGTTTGATGATGAATACCTGCTCCCACTGCACCTAAATGTGCTGATGTTGTGATGCACCTAAATGTGTGTAAGCTGCCAGCGACATGTTGTTATGATTTTTATCAATTGTATATTTATGTTCTTTGAGCTGTTGCTGTAAGTTGCACATAGTGGCACCCACATAGATCAGTTTTGATTTGAAACATTGGTCAATTAACGGGATGGAGTAAATCCCTGTGGCTGAATTATGATTTATACAGTTTTTTATCATTCTTTAAAATTCTGAATATTGTTGGGTTGCGTCGATATACAACCTGAAGATTATTAGCTCTGGCTGCTTTCTTATGTATTCCTCTTAAAAAAGGGATATAATTTAAAACCATTCTTCATTTCTGTACCCCCAATGCATTCTGACTGTTTTGCTGTTTGAAAAGTTGCAATCAACTTCTGAATCATTTCTATCGGATAACCCTGTCATTCCACGATCTTTAAGACATAATTCGGCTCTGTTACAGTGTCACTTATGCTGGTACAATGTGTATATGCCCTTCTTATCAAGGATCTAAAGGCTGTCAATCTGATGTGGAGAGGATCCAGAGAGTTATGTGGAATTAAAATGGGTTGAAAACAAGGTTTCTGTATATCTTGGTCAAAATTTTTGCCATATTTGTAAGAGATGGAAATGACCAAAAAGTTTACCATTGTTTCACTCTCTTGGTCTAATTGTAGGAATAATCTGTAGGGGTTATCATTGATCACTTTTAAAAATTGCTGCAAGTTTGGTTATCTCTGCCACAAGATGAAGATATCGTCAACATATCTAGCATATAAGATAATAAGGTGTTGGAATTTGGGTAGAATGTTGTTTTCTAATTGTTGCACCACCAGCTCACAAAATATTGCTGACGTGGGACTGCCCATGGGTACTCCTCTTCCTTGTAACTATACTTTGGTCTCAAATTCAAAGAATGATGTATAACACACAAGGTGTGCCAGTTCCAGTTTATGATTGTGATGTTTTTGCACATCATCAATATTGGCAAACAGGAAGTAAGATGGTATGTAGCCTTAGCATGGTTATTGTTTATTTTTAAATTTACATTCTATTTTCACATTCTATTTCATCATAACCGAGGAAGATCGATTAAATCAATCGTAAACGTTTTTATTAGTAAATTTATTTGCTGGATTTTTAAATGTGTGTTTTTCTTGTTGTCAATGAATAAATTAATTTAGCATTAATAATTGTAAAAAAAAATAGAATGGAGACATTATATTTCTGTAAGAAAACTTGTTTCCGTTACTCTAATAACAGAATATTCATCAACATTGCAGGAAAAACTGCTTTAGTAGAATCAAAAAGAAAAATAAACAGATCAAAGTACTGTATTAGAAAACTAATATTTAAGTCCAATCGAATGAAACATTTTCAAATGCTATTGTGTTTGAGAATATATTGAATTATGTATATGTTTTGTATTTTTGTGAATTCTATTGTGGGGCCGGGAGTTGAGAATATAAATAATAATAATAATAATTACTGCTTTCTTCCTATTCGAAGTCTAATTTTTGTTTCTAGAATCCGTTTTTTTTTTTTTTTTTTTTTTCTTCTTGGGACTTCGAATCCCACTTAACTGACACCAACTGTGAGGATTTGCGCCTCTTAGTGAAAGGGGCGAAGTTGACCCGACTCGCTTTAGGTCAGGATGTCTCGAAAGGACCTTTACCGTATGGGGGTAGTGGTTTGCTGAACGCAAAGACGACTCACACTGAGACCGTGTTTTCCATTTTAACGCGTTTATTTTGACAAAAACATGCTTACAATAAGAGTAGTGTCGTCTCGTTAGTCCGTTCCTCTTGGTAGGTGGTTCACCGTCTGTTTTGGAGTCCGTTACCGTAGAGGAAAGTTCCCACTGGAGGCTAGCTGGGGAGAAAAGTCCCTCGGAGAACCACGATGGGAAGTTGGGTCCCTTAATCTTAGTCACTCACGGGTGAAAACGCTCGAAGTCCTCGAAGTCCGGTATATGATATCCATCGACTTGGGTCTTCTCTTCTCAACCTTCACTTCTGCCTCCTCGTGTCCCGGGAGTTTCAGGCTTTTTATAACCTTTCTTTCCCGAAATCCCGAGTTTTTGGCTGGTCCGAACGAGGGTCTTCTTTTTCTCTATTGGTCCCTGGTCTGTTGCCAGGGACGCAATTCGGGCCGCGGGGTCGCCGAAGATCCCCGAACTCCCCCTCCCGGGCCGCTCCCTGTCCGAGTCGGGTCAAGCCCTTCCCCGGACGACGGTCCCGTAAATTACATCTAAATGTGTTTTTCTGACTTGGAGAAGGCGCAGCCAGGACCACTCAGCCCCAAATACCGCCTCCTCCGATGGAAAGCCGGACAGATTCCGCTTTGAACTCGGTGCAACCCGATGACCCAAACTTATCCCGGTCGGTCGATCCCTCAGTTGCTCCCACGATCTACGATCGGGGATCTGTCAATTAGGTCGGGAATGTGACAATTAAATCGTCTCGCGCACCCATTTCTTTACCATCTCGATCTTGTTTACCGGATAAATCACGGGTTTAACGACTTTAACTCGACAACCACTTTGCCAACAGGGGGGGCGAACTTCCAACAGATGTCCGTTTAAGTTAGTTGTCCTGTTAAATTATTTACAAAACACAAAAAAAAAACGGATTCTAGAAACAAAAATTAGACTTCGAATAGGAAGAAAACAGTAATTATTATTATTATTATTTATATTCTCAACTCCCGGCCCCACACTATTTTCTGAAGAAGTCCAAAATACTATGGAATTGTTTGTTTTTCTATGCTAAAACCAATGAAACAGGGTTTTTGCATTGCTCTGTTTGTTCAGATTCAAAATATTATAATAATTAAAGATTTTAAGATGCATTCTTCTAAAGTTTTCTTGTCATTACCATAATGAAAATGTTTCATTAAACTTCGTTAATGCTAATGAAGTGTTAAACCAATCATTACTTTAAAAATCTGATTTTGGAGTATTAAAGTTTCTGTAATGGCATTTGAAGTTAAAATCAAAGACAATATATTGTGACACATTTGATGCAGAGTTGTTATATATTTTCGACATTTTCTATATACAACCCAGAAGAAACTACTATTCAGACAATTTTGAACTTTTGGATGATAGTTTCTTCATCAGTCTTTTAAAGTTGAAGTTTCCCATATTTTCCTTTTTGTTTAATTGTTAAAACTAAACCAGCAGTTCATGTATTTTCAATTAAACTTTGTGTTAGTTAAATTCAAACCTATAAAACATTTTTCTCTACATCTGTACAATTTGAAATAACTTTGATTCCGGTATGGCACATGACTGATGACAGAAAAAATATCAAGAAATGACTCATTAAATTGAATTAAAGAATGTTGGGGTAAATGGAACTTTTTAATAAAATGTTAATTCTAATAATGAGTCATTTGAAAATGGCACATAACCAACTTTCATTATAATAGTAGTTAATTTAGGACAATTTCATCTGTAAATTTAAAATTTAATGAATTATTTTGAAAATATTTTAGGTCTTCATATGGAAATGAACAAAACTTGGAAACATATTTAAATAAAAAAACAAGCAGTTTGAGAATTTTGCTTTGATTCTGGAAATGCTGATGTTGAAAACATTTATTGAGCAAAAATTTTTGGCTTTTTGATATTCAAGTTATTTTGATTAATTTTTGGAACTGTTCCATAAAATTACAGAACAAGAAAACTAGTAAATGTTGAGGTTAACTTTTTTAACATTTTCATAATAAATGATTCTATTTATGAGATTACATTAAAAGTCATTGAGAAATGTTTTTGAAAATTATGTAAAATTAACATAACTTTGTTTTTAGGCAGGGCATACTGCAGAATTTTACATGAGACATCCCGGAGAAGTTACAATTCGAAATCTTCTCGAGGGATATAAGACTACAGTTGACAGCAACGAAGAGCCCAGCACAATTAATATTTGGCAAAGACCACCTACGGAGGAAATTGAAAAACGTAAATATTTTGATTTCTTGACATTTGTAGTTATATCTGAAATATTAATTTATTATTATTTATTGGTCAAGGTACAAAGGGTGTTTAACCCTATTGCAGGAGGCATTTAGTTCACTGTTTTGTATTATTTTTTGTATACAAAAATTACAATTTGTCAAAACAAAAAATGTACAGTTTGAACAGTTGACTTTTGTCAAAAATGAAATATTTCAGCTAAATCAGTACGACTCTTGCATGGGTCATAATTTTTTACATCCAGTCAAAACATGAAAAGCAAAAAATTTGAATCTGTGAACCAAAAACAATTTTTTGGAAATTAATAAATACCTACATTATTTAGCTGTAATTGTATAATAAATGTCTGTTTGTCTTTATGTAAGATGCCACAGAAGGAATTTCTAGCATCTATATTACCAAAAGTGAAAAGCAGAATTAACCAAAACTTCTTAATCATTTAATATTGATTAAGAAAAAGCAATTAATAATATATGTAACTGTACTTCCAATCTTTCTCAGAACTCTGAAATACTAAATGTACGTATGAGATAAATAAAACTAAACTTTGGTTATATAAATTTATTTGAGTATACATAGTTTTAACAATAATTGAATATTATTGTCATTAATAAAACTAACACCAGTTAAAATCTCAAATTTTTTTAGATAAAAAGGAAAAACCAAAATTTATTTAATGTATAACACACAAAGTATAATCTATAATATTCTTTTCCACATGGAATAGTGTATGAAGTATTCCTTTATGTGATTTGGAAAAATTACATTTGATATAAATATTCCAGTGCCCAATTGAACTTGCTTAGTACACTGCTGAGTTTATTACAGTTACATATGAATTCAAATATTAGTTTTATTTCATTAAAAATTACAAAATCTTTCATTAATACAGTGTTAGGTTTATGCTATTGGTAATCCAAAAAATAAATTTTATTTTGTTTTTTCCATTAATTGCATTCATCATTTTTAAGGTAAATGAAGTCTTGCAGCATCTTGCCCAATCATGCTCATTCTTGTTCTGAGAAAGAGGTGCTGTGACTCACTTGCTTTGCACTTGTAGTTAGTCCTTGTAGAACGAGGTCTGCAGGGCTAAACAAAAAAAAAACAATAGACAAGTTGGCTTGACAGATATATTAGCTTTTAATTAATTAATTAATTCCCGTTTGGCACAATCACCATATATATACTGATACATAGAGTGCAATCTATCTCAAAATTGACAAATTTTACAATATCCAAGCAGTACAATAAAATGCTACATATGTTTACATGCTTCTCTCTCTTTCCTCTTCTCCTTCAAGGGGGCTTATGACACATTATGAAAGGGGACAACAAAAGGCACGTAACAAAGAAAAAATTACAAACTAATCTGTTCAGATGAATCCTCCATCAATTTTTCTCTTGAATACGTCGTAACTTGACGTTAAACTGTCCTTAGTTGGATGCAAATGGATTGCTATTTCTCCTGCTTTATTTCCATGCTTGGCCCTCTCATGCTTAGTGCCTCAATCTTGTATATCCACATGTGGCCAGAACACCGCAATCGGGAACAAGAAAAAACAAAAAGTGCTACTACACGTGGGTCACGACTTTTTATATTGTGCCAAACGGATGTCGGATGTCCTCCTCATGTGACCTCTACTGGCCAATCCAGCGGCCAACATAAGGTAAATTGGAGAAGGTGATGCCACAAACAGAAACGGAAAGGGTTGAGGGAAAAACCGAAACAAAAAATTAGTCACGAAGCACTACACACTGGACAAAGACCAATGCAAGTCAGTGTTTAGAGTTCTCTCTTATAACCTGTTGTCAATGTAATATCAGTGATTCTGTTAGCCAAAGCAAAGTGTCTCTGTTAAACCAAAGCAAAGCCACAAAGTACCTAATTTAGAGGAAAAAATTAACATTTTAGAATTAGTGAAAAAAGAAAAAAGCAGCTTAAAAAATTCTTGGAAACAAACTTTATGATTTACATTATCTATGCTATTTATTGTTAATATAATGCTTATTTATTGTATTTACAAATGCCTGATAGATATATGTTAGTGTAGGAGATACTTAATAATTAATGGAGTTTGCTATTTTACACAAATTTCCACTTATGTAAGGGGTCTTGGAATGTATTGGTAACTTCTACTGTAATCTAATTGTTCCATTTGTCATACATAAAGAATCAAACCTCAATTTAACGCAGTGTCAGATTTAGAGACGAAAAAATAACTAAGTCCTTTGTGGTGCTAAACTGAAGGAGTTCAAACAATAAGACTTATATATAATAATGAAATCTACAAATTGGTTTGAGTTTGAGAGTTTCAATCTCATTTGTAATAAAAAATTGTATATTTAGTAATTCACTAACACTGAAAGGTTTTTTTTTTAGGAGTGGACTATATCAAGGTTTGACTGTATTTTAAACATGATTTAAAGTTACCATTTCTATTAGAGCTCACATTGAAATAGACAGTTTTGTTAATTAATTGAAGAAGCTTGTTTTTTCTTCACATCAGATCTTTTGGAGTTAAAGTCAATATTTTATAATTTTTAAATGAATTGATTACATATATGATTTGATATTATTAATTTTGCAGTGGACATGAAGTCCATTAAGGAATACCACCAATTGATTGTTGTTAACACGTGAGTGTTCAAGGAGACGGTGTAAAGTTTTGTATCGTGTTTAACGATTTGTTTTGGTGGAAGTTGAAAGGCTAATCACAAGATGGGAGACAGTGAAATTGGGGAGCTATCTTTATGGTTTACAGCAAAGACGGCGGTGACATGGCTAACAATCATCGAGACCCTGTTGCGGCACTTATCCAACAATGAGGCAATTACTCAAATGGAAGAGATCTCGGGAAGAGAATGCATAATGTCGTTTGCAAATGCAGACGTTCAGTGGGAGATTTTTGCTATGGAGTGTCAGATTGGTGACGAATCATTGGATATTAGTTATGTAAAAGGGAATGTGAAATGTATATATTTACAGAGTACCGTATGAAATCACGACACAAGAGATTGAGCAGAAACTAAATGAGTATGGACAAGTCAGAAAAGTAGAAACGGAGTATTATATGCCAAATTTGAAAATATTGAACGGAACCAGAGTCGTGACAATGGTAATGCGAAAGGAAGTTCCTAATTTCATTGAAATTAGGGGGTGCAGAATCAGAGTAGATTATAAAGGAATACGATGGTTATGTGGCAACTGCCTGGGTAGAGGGCACAAACTAAAAGAGTGTCCAAATATAAAATGTTTCTTATGTGGAGAAGTCAGACATCGACGTAGAGATTGTGTAAAGGAAATAGACTGAGAGAGAAAGATGAGGAAAAAGAACAAGGGGAAAGCAGGCGGAATGAAATGGAAGTCGTAAGTACTATTAAAGGGACTGACTCTATAACAGAGAGTGGAGAGAGGTTACAGATAAAAAGGAAAGAACACACAGGTGTTTCTGATATCGGTGAAAGAAGTATTGGAGACGGGAAAGAACTAGAGAAGGAAAGTAAGAAAAAGAGAGCTAGGGAAAGTTCAGGAATTGAGAGAAGCAACAAAAGGAAACGAGAGCAGTGACAATGAAAGAAAAAGAGTAGGCAAAAACAGAGGACAGTTCAAAGCGTCTGCTGAGTTGAGGAGGAAGTGGGGGAATCGGGACAGGAGTCGTGGCCGAAAGTATTTGACCTGAAGTTTGGGGATCAAGCTTACAGGAAATCTTTATCTGAGTTGCAGGAAGAGGGATGGACAGCCATGGACTTTGTGATTTAGAGTGACATCTTACGCAAAACAAGCGAGAGTGCAAAGAAAGAGTTAAAAAGAGAATTGATAGGAAACTTGCGGAATTTAGAGAAAAAGACATTTGCGTGAAAGGTTACAAAAGGCATGATTGTGGACAATTGAGACTAGTTCCGAGTTGGACTAAAGCCCACAAACTGATGTAATGAAGATTGTAAGAAGTTGTTGGAAGCGTTCGAGGTCATAAACTGTTTCAGTATGAGCAGTACTGTAGTGCATGTGCTGGCGTTTACTTTGAGTTTTAGTATTAGTGGTAATAGGAAACGCCAGCAAGCCGTTTCTGATTTACAATCACCCCCCCGCCAGCATGAGTTGAGCAGCCCGTCAGGGGCTGGGTCACAGTCACTCTGTGGATATCACAATAATATGATCTTTGTCTCCAATATATTGGCCAAATGCGGACATTTATCCTACAAATTATCGAGAGATACATTTCACAAACAGGCTGCTTTACCTAGGTAGACAGCAATGCCAGTCAGAGAAAAAGCGAACTAAGGCTATAATCTCCATATAAACTCAGTAGGGAAGAAGAAAAAGAAAAAAATTTTTGCAGTGCAAAGCCGTTGTAGCATGGAACCAATAAGAAAAAATTTTATCTATATATATAATCGAGACAAGTTGATAATAATAATAATAATCAGTGCAGAGCCCAAACAGTCACCCTGTATATACATATCATCATCCATTACAGTGTTTATTTTTTAATTTGTAAATACAGAAAGAATGGTCTTATAAGTAGACTTCAGCTTTTTTCCTACCAATTTTGATGCTGACACTAAATTATATGCTAAATTTGATTCTAATTATATATAAATCTATATATATGATTGAGACAAGTTGATAATAATAATAATAATAATAAAAATAATAATAATCAGTGCAGAGCCCAAACAGTAAGGAGTTGAAAGTTGAAATTTGGTACACAGTTAGGGTATGTCACGAGGACGCACACTAAGAAGGGATTTTTCGAAATTCCTCCCCACCAGGGAGAGATACAGTATTAAGGCTTAACACTTCCATTAACAATAAAGTTGACTATAATGTAAAGTAAGGTAAGGGTAAGGTTGACTATAACGTTTTTCTCAACCTTTCTTTTTTAGAACATTTGATGAAAACCAAACGATATAATTAGAACATGTCGTGAAAATCGAACAATATTAGAACATTCGATTTTCAAATTTAAACATTAGTTCGGTTTTTCTCGACCTTTCTTTAGAAATACTTAGTTCGTTTACTAGAAAATTACGAATGGAATGTAGCAACAAGAGAAAGCTACGTGCAAGATTCACGGGTGCTGGAAAAAAAAAGAAAATAAGAGAAGCATCACAAAAATTTAAAGAAAAGAATCCTGAAGCAAACAAAAGAACTGTAAAGAAGCATTTTGATAGGAATCCCGATGCTAATAAAGAAGCTGTAAAGAGGCATTTTGATAGGAATCCCAATGCTAATAAAGAAGCTGTAAAGAAGCTGCAAAAAAACATGCAAGCAATAAATGTACAGTAAAGACCTTACAGTGGGAAAACAAGAAATGTTCTGCTTTTCAATACTGAGCTGAAATTGATTATGCTGATGATGAGAATGTGTTTATAGGAGAGATGAATAAAATATGCAAATTTTGCAGTGCCAAAAAGTTTAACTATAAGACACCTCGTATGTGTTGCACTAATGGAAAGGTTATGTTGCCCAGATTCAAAGAAGCACCTGAGCCTTTAAGTAATCTTTCTTACAAAATAAATGAATGAAGTGGCAAAGAACTGCAAAAGGAATTGAAAAATTTTCTAAAAAATGCAAGAAAGTATAATGGATGTTTCCAAATGACTTCATTCGGCAGTAAGGAAGTGAGAGAAGGGAATTATATGCCAACTTTTAAGATCCAAGGACAAATATATCATAGGATTGGCAGTCTTTTGCCATCAGAAGAACAACAACCTGTATTTCTTCAAATATATTTTGTAGGCAACGATGAAGAAGAGGTGAATATTAGGTGCAATAATTCCACAGGAGTGGATAAATGATTAGTTTCTCAAATACAAAAGGCTCTTCATGAGCATAATTCATATGTCAAAGAGTTTAAAGCAGCTATTGAACGATATTCAACCAGAGAAAATTTTCAAATTGTAATTAACCCTGATAAACGACCTGCTGGTGAACATAAAGGACGATTCAATGCACCAACTGGAGATGAAGTTGCCTTGGTGATTGTTGGACAATCTTTTGAAAAGCGCGACATTATCATTCAAAGCAGGGATAATAAGTTGATGCACATTCCTGAAACGCTCTTATGATGCATTACAGTACCCATTGCTTTTTTGCTATGGAGAAGATGGGTATTGTGTTAATATTCCTCAAGTTGATCCGGTTAGTAAACTTCCTGTTACAAAGACAGTATCAGCTTTCGATTTTTATGCGTACCAAATTATGATTAGAGAAAATTCACAGAATCGCATACTATATTATAAAAAATTGTTCAATCAGTTTTTGGTTGACATGTATGCAAAAATTGAAATGGAACATCTTGGCTATATAAGAAGAAACCAAACCAGGTTGCAAGTAGAAACTTACACGCATCTCAAAGATGCTATTAGTAAAGCTGATGCTGAGGTTTCTGAATTGGGTAAAATGACTATTTTACCAGCAACATTTCATGCAGGTGATAGGTATATGCATGAGCGAACTCAGGATGGTTTAGCATATGTACGCCATTATGGAAAACCAGATCTTTTTATTACATTTACATGTAATCCAAAGTGGAGCGAAATTAAAGGTAATTTGCTCTTTGGCCAAGAAGCTCAAGATCGTAACGAGTTAATTGTGAGAGTCTTCCATTTGAAGCAAAAGAAATTTATGCAACTAATGACTAAATGTGCTATTTTTGGAAAATGTAAAAGCTATATGTCAACTATTGAACAGCAAAAAAAGAGGTTTGCCTCATAGTCATAATTTATTTTTCTTAGAGGAATCTGTTAATCCTAATGATATTGACATGATTGTGAGTCCCGAAATTCCAGATCCTGAGAAAGACCCTGAGTTATACGAAATTGTGAAAGCACATATGATTCATGGCCCATATGGCTCATTCAACAGAAATTTTCCATGTATGAAGGATGGATTTTGCAGTAAAGGCTTTCCCAAACCATTTTCCAAAGAAACACAATATGGTTTTGATGGTTTCCCGAAATATAGAAGATGATCAGCAGAAGATGGTGGATTTACAGTAACTTTAAAAAATAATGTACTTGATAACAGATGGGTAGTTCCATACAGTCCAGTGTTAAGTCGCACTTTTAACACACATATTAATATGGAAATATGTAATTCAGTGAAATCGATCAAGTACATTACTAAGTACATTAACAAGGGTTCAGACCAGGCTGTGTTTGCAGTTGAAAATAAGTATGACGAGATTACTAAATATGAAGTTGGGCGCTATATCAGTAGCTCTCATGCTGCTTGGAGAATCTTAGGATTTCCTATTCATGAACATTTTTCCCCTGTCATGCACCTTGCTGTACATCTAGAAAATGGTCAAAGGGTCTATTTTACTGAAAATACTCTTCAAAACAAAATTAGTAACCCTCCAAAAACAACGCTTTTAGCATTTTTTGAGTTGTGTAAGGTTGATGATTTTGCCAAAACACTTTTAAATAACGAAATTCCAGCATACTACATATTGAAAAATGGTAAATTTGTAAGAAGAAAAAAGGGAATGAATGTATCTAATTACACTGACATTAAGAAAGATCATGTCATAGGTAGAGTTTATACAGTACACCCGAACAATGCAGAATGCTATTATCTTCACATGTTGCTGCATGAAGTAAGAGGACCTACATCATTTTTAGATCTAAAAACTGTTAACAGCACAGTTCATCCTACATTTCAAAACACATGTAGAACATTAGGATTACTAGAAGATGACAAGCACTGGGAACACACACTGGAAGAGGCAAGTCTTTGCGATTCTCCAAAGAAAATTCGAGAGCTATTTGCTACAATGCTAATGTTTTGCCAATTGTCTGATCCCCTAAAATTATGGGATAAATATAAGGATTATTTAGGTGAAGATGTTAAGCATCAATTGAATCGCGAGTTTCAGGAGTTGAACATTCAAATTGATATGAATGAGGTTTACAACAAGTGTCTTTTGCTGCTACAAGAAACTTTGTTTGAAATGGGAGGATTGCAAATAAATGAATATGGACTACCAGAGCCTCAGCAATCAAACAATAAAATTCAAAATCACGACTATTTAAAGGAATTGGCATTTGATGTAATTGAGCAATCAGAAAAGGTGTCCAAAAATGAACCACTGCTCAATGATGATCAAAGAAAGATATTTGACTAAGTCATGGATAGCATTAATTCCAGAAAAGGAAATATAATATTTTTAGATGCTCCAGGCAGAACTGGATAAACTTTCTTAATAAATCTGATACTTGCCAAAATAAGAGCAAATAAACAAATTGCCATTGGCATTGCGTCCTCTGGAATTGCGGCTACTTTAATTGAAGGTGGAAAAACAGCCCATTCCGCTTTTAAATTACCATTTAATTTAAATTTTTCGGAGACCCCAGTATGCAACATATCAACACAAAGTGCCATAGCTCAAATATTGCGGGAATGTAAGATTGTTGTCTGGGATGAAGTCACCATGGTTCATAAAGGAGCAGCTGAAGCTTTAAATAGAACGCTCCAGGATTTACGACATAATAATGATGTGATGGGCGGTGCAACGGTTTTGGGTTATGTGGAGATTTTAGGCAAACACTACCTGTTGCACCAAGGGGTACACGGGCTGATGAGGTGAATGCCTGTTTAAAGTCGTCCTCTTTATGGCTGAAAATTAAAATACTTCATTTGAAAACTAATATGAGAGTTCATTTAAATGGAGATGCTAAGGCGAAAGAGTTTGCAGATTTACTAATCCAAATTGGAGATGGAAAATTAAAAGAAAAAGAAGGTTATATTACCATTCCTAAGGAGTTGTGCAAGTTAGCTGGCGATTTGGAAGCGTTAACTGAACACATCTATCCAAACTTAGTAAATCTGCAAAAGAAACTGATTTCATGGCTGAAGGAGCGAGGAATTTTATCACCAAAGAACGATAGAGCTCAAGAAATCAATCAATTTTTATTACAAAAATTTGACGCAGATGAAATGATGTATAGTTCTATAAAGTTCAGTTGTAGAAAAAGAAGAGAGTGTAAATTATCCTGTTGAATTTCTAAATACTCTGAAGCCTTCTGGTATTCAGTTCCATAAATTAACTTTGAAAATTGGAGCTCCTATCATGTTGCTAAGAAATTTGTATCCTCCAAAACTATGTAATGGTACAAGGCTACAAGTTAAAACATAAGAATGTGGTTGAAGCAACTATTATTACTGGTTGTAGTGTTGGTGAATCAGTATTTATTCTGCACATTCCTTTAATTTCAACTGATTATCCATTTCAATTCAAGAGGCTTCAATTTCCCGTAAAATTATGTTTTGCTATGACGATTAATAAAGCACAAGGGCAAACTTTGAAAAAAGCTGGAATAGATCTGAGAGAGAATTGTTTCTCGCATGGTCAGTTTTATGTTACATACTCCAGAGTTAGTTCTGCTAAAGATTTGGCCATTCTTAGCAAAGAAGGCAAAACAACTAACATCGTATATAAAGAAG
Organism: Centruroides vittatus; assembly: GCF_030686945.1. Lineage (NCBI taxonomy): Eukaryota > Metazoa > Arthropoda > Arachnida > Scorpiones > Buthidae > Centruroides > Centruroides vittatus. The sequence goes on from NW_027122042.1 coordinate 73,865, forward strand.
TGCTGTGGAATTAAAATTAAAATACTTCATTTGAAAACTAATATGATGTTTTTTGCCCGAGCAATGCCAGGCTTATCTGCTACTTTGCATATAAAATTACACAAAAAGTTATATTAACCATCTGCTTACTATTTGAAGGATTAATAAAAAAATTTGTTGAATTCCTTGCATAATTAAAATTCACAGGAATAGAATATGAATTCAACTACTCAAAATGGGGAATTTCTTAATAAACACTGCACATATAAGTAATATCCAGCAAGAAGAAATTAGAAGAAAGCAAATGTATTCTGGCTGGATATAGGTTATATGTGCAGTGTTTAATAGAATATCAATGATACACTTTTAAATTTTGTCAATGTCAGAGAGAATTTTTATTTTTTAACAAGTTTTACATATTGAGACAGAAAAAGATCTCTTAATACAGTAATTGTTAATTTTCAAGCAAATGGTCGAATGACTTTTGTGTTACATGCAAAACTTACTTCTCTGTACACTGAAATTAGAGTGTTTGACTCTGTTTTGTGAAAAGTTTCTTTTATTCCTGTAAATTTTAATTATATGTTTATCATCCTGGAGATAAAAGAAATTGTTGATAATCTATCAACAATTAACTAAGTAAAATTTAAAAAAGAAAAAGGGGTTACCTTGGAAAATACTTCTAGCAAGATTAAATTTGGTATATACAGGGGGAACCAAAAGTTGATGGACAGTAAATGATAACACTTATTGAGATTACATATACATACAAATTTTGAGATTATATACAATTATGTTTACTAATACAATACAATACACTTTTAACAATGAAGATGCTCAAACTGCTGTCCATCACAATTTACACAGCTTTGAAGTCTACATTTCACCATTTCATGTTATGACAAACATTTTTGAACAAGTATCATTGTGTATGTGGTATTAATTTCTTGAAATGCATCTCTGATGTAATTTATGGTTATGGTTGAAAAATTTTTTAATCATAACCAAGTTAAATATACACCATTGTTATAGTATAACCCTAACACAAACCCTATTACACCTACTGTCCATCTACTTTTGGTTCACCCTGTATATACATATCATCATCCATTACAGTGTTTATTTTGTAATTTGTAAATACAGAAAGAATGGTCTTATAAGTAGACTTCAGCTTTTTTCCTACCAATTTTGACGCTGACACTAAATTATATGCTAAATTTGATTCTAATTATATATAAATCTATATATATAATCGAGATGAGTTGATGATGATGATGATAATAATAATAATAATAATCATCAGTGCAGAGCCCAAACGGTAAGGAGTTGAAAGTTGAAATTTGGTACACAGTTAGGGTACATCACAAGGATGCACACTAAGAAGGGATTTTTCGAAATTCCTCCCTACGGGGGAGAGGGACAGGATTAAGTCTTAACACTTCCATCAACAATGGAAGTGTTAAGTGACAATGGAAGTGTTATGTAACAATGGAATTGTTAAGAGAAAGCGACGTGCAAGACGCAGATGCAGTTTTTTTCGTTTTTGCGGGAAATCAAACATATGTTTAGATTCATCTAAAAATTCTCTAATTAATCTGGAAACAGGGGACCCAATTCTTGCATTCTGTGAAAACGAGTAAGGTAATAATCTTAATCTTCGGTATTATTACTTTTCCCCAAGCAACACCAGGCCCACCCCCTAGTTTAACATAATTATAAGAAGCATGTAATATTTCAACTACACTTATCTAAGAAACAATATAATAAAACTAAACTGCTTATTCAATAGCTTTGTTATTAGTAAATACATATTTAAATTTAGAGTTTACAACAATGAACTTCTAGGAATAGTCTAATCTATTAGCTAAAATTGCAAAAAAAATTTTTTTTCATAATTGACACTAAGGTGTATAAAAAAAATACATTAGCCTTGCTTATATTTTCCAGAAAATTTGGAATTCAATTATATTATTTAATCATATTTTGTCACTAACAAATTTTTAAAAGACAAATAAGAAGAAAATTGGTTGGATTAAATTTTAGCTCCTGAAATTGAATCATAACAATATTGGAAATATCTCGTTCAGATGTTAAATTTTGAAATCTGTGCTAACTATTAAACATTTGTATGAGAACACAATCTATTAATTGCAATCCAAAAGTGTTCAGTATTTTTTCTGTTATTCGATTAAGATATTAATTCTAATTAATTCAAAGTATCATGCTTTCCTTTTTTTATTAAATTTAAATGCATTGTTTTTGTTTTCCTATAGTAGTCCAAATTTCCTTTATTGCAGTTCAGAAAAAATTCTTCTAAACTGTTTTAATTTATTTTGTTACTACTAATTAAACTGTTAAAAAAGAATTCATTTTACACTCTGCCCTTCAAATATAAAGTATATACATACATACAACATATATACACAGCCCTAATGAAGAGACTTAATGGTCATTTTATAATCACAAAAATTAAGTAAAAATATGACAATCTATAATTTCCTTATTGTACCAGAAGCAAAGCTTTTGATTTCATTTACAGATTGTTCCTTCTCTGGCTACAAGGGGTCAGTTTTATGAATGAATTAACTGTTAAAAAATATTTAATTTGATTCTGTTTTGTGCAGATTGAAACCAAATTGAATTTTAGCCTTTATTAATTAAATAGTGAATTGATGAACTCATGACCCTTGTGAAGTAATACAAAGGGCAAAAACATTCGTGTCCTACATATAAATAAAAACAGTAACTTTTAATTAATTTTTATGAAATGTAAAAAGATATTTTATAAATTCAATTATGTGTTCAGTTGGTATATCATCATCATGAAGTACTTTTAAATGACTAGTATGATTGGTATTTTTCGTACTAGGATCAAATATTTTACGTGCAGCTTATTATATTGTGGTTTCATAAAGAAATATAAAAGGACAGATTCCTGCAAAAATATTTTATTTATAGAAGCTGATTATTTTTTAGACTTCTTGAGAAATTATAAATTTATTTTTCCCAAACAAAAGCAAAATATAAGTGGTACAAGAATAACTATCAAAAATTATATTTTGTATGATTGTCTCTTATTTCTCTTGTTGCTCGTTTCTTTACTAACATCCTACAGAAAGGTAATATTCCTTTCGCTATGAAACAAGCTAAAATCATAGCTATCCTGAAACCTGGAAAACCTAATGATAGACCAGAGAGCTATCGACCTATCTCACTCTTGAGTGTGATGTATAAGCTTTTAGAGAGACTTCTTTACAACAGACTGAGCAAGACAATTTTTGAGAATATTCCGGTTGAACAGGCTGGCTTTCGACCGAATAGGAGCTGTACGGACCAGGTACTAGCTTTTACTACTTTTGTAGAGGCTGGATATCAAAGGCAATTAAAAACATCTGCGGTATACATCGATCTTACTGCAGCATATGATACTGTCTGGCAGCATGGCTTAATCTATAAGCTGCTCCGAGTGATACCCTGTTTAAAAATGGTTAAAATAATTGATGAGATGTTAAGTAACCGACCCTTTCAAGTTGTCATGGGAAATTCGAGAAGTAGGATAAGAAACTAAATAATGGCCTACCTCAGGGTTCTGTCCTGGCACCACTGCTCTTTAGTCTTTACATAGCTGATTTGCCTCAAACGAAGGCAAGGAAATTGGGTGATTGCCACGAGACATAAAGACCTTGCAATTACTGAAAAGATCCTGACAGAGGACTTATCAATCTCAGGACAATATTTTCACCAGTGGAGACTTCAACTGAGTAAGACAAAAACTGAAGCTACATGCTTTCACCTTAATAACAAGCTGGCAAATGAAGAATTAAAGATTTATTTTGACAATAATTTACTGAAATATAATAAGAACCCGAAATATCTTGGTGTCACTCTGGATAGAACTTTATCCTTTAAAACACATCTGATGAATTTGGCTGCAAAGGTTAATACCAGAAACAACATCCTCCAAAGGTTATGTGGAACCACATGGGGTTCTTCGCCGTCCACCTTACGGATTACTGCTCTTAGCTTGGTTTTCTCTGCAGCAGAATACTGTGTACTGGTATGGATAAACAGTACTCACATTAATAAACTGGATGCCCAACTAAATACTACCCTACGTATCATAACAGGTACTCTCAAATCAACTCCTGTCCATTGGTTACCTATTCTGAGCCATATCCCTCCATCTACACTCCGAAGGGATAGCACTCTGCTCAGGGAATATAGGAAAATATTATCTAATCCACAACTCCCGATTCATCAGGATATTGATGACCTCAGCATAAACCGGCTTAAATCAAGACACCCCCCCCTATTAAGAGCTAAATCCCTGCATTCCAATAATTTCAACCTCACTGAATCTTGGAAAAGGCTCTGGGCTGATGTCTCTCCGGTGGACGGCCGACAACTTCCTTGTATCACAAAGCGACCACCTGGATTTGAGTTATCCAGAAATCTTTGGAGTGTGTTAAATCGGATTCGGACCAAACATGGGTTGTGCAGGGACAGTCTTTTTAGGTGGGGAAAAGTTGCATCCCCGCAGTGTGACTGTGGTGCTGAAAGACAGACTATACACCATATCTTGGAAGATTGTCCAGTAAGATCTTTTCCGGGACAACTGAGTGACTTCCTGATTGTGACTGAAAGTGCTTTAAACTATATCTCTAACTTAGATTTACATTTATGATTTGTGTTCTTTCATTTATGATTTGTTCTTTTTTGAATTAGATGTGTAGCCATACACTAAATAAATAAATTGAAAATTACATTCTCTTTTTAAGTGATTTCAGTCCTTTTTCTTAATAATGACCTGCAAGTGCTGTTTTTAATCTGTTTCTTTTTACTAACCCATGTAAATACACAGTTGTTTTGTGTAAACTTTTACATTTATCTAATTAGTTATTTGGTGATAAATTTTAGTTGTCAATTCCAACACCCGAGTCTTCTACGATAGCAACTGGTGACAACTTCTCTTTAGTCGTTATCAAGGAAAAGTGACTCACTTTCCATTTGTGATTCAATTACATTGCAAACGTTTTTTGTGCGTCATATTTTACTATTTTAGTAATCATATGCTGTCCACTGTCATCTTTTTTTAAGAGTATTGATGAGAATTTTTGACTCTTCTTTCATTCATCGTATTTCTCACTTTTAGGGGCTACTTTCAGATCTGGTGAAACAATTGACAAAGAGAGTAACAGTGACTTGAGATAATGTAAGGCTATGTGATGGTTCCTCAGATTGTTCTATTAGTGATGCTCACTACGTTAAAATCTATGGAGAACCTTTGACAAGAATGCATTCTTGTCAAAGGGTCATATTTGTTAAAATCAGAAACAATATTCTTAATTATTTTTTGGTACAATCGAAACCGTGTTGTTATTTATATTTGGTATACTGGCACAATGAAGTTGCATTTTCTTAATCAACACTGGGCGAGTTTTTCATCTTTATTTAGATAGCACGCTATTTTACATGTGCATTTAAGGCCTTTGCCCCTCTTCAGCTAACTAAACATAAAAAAGGAAGGCATAAAGCAACATAAGAAATTACAATTTTAACTATAAACCGAACATAAAATTATTTTGCTACTGGTAAAACATACCTTGGTTTAAAACACACACCTGCGAACAACATTTAACGGATTGGCATGAGACAAAGTGCATGACAATTATTACGGTATCTATAAATACAGTCCTCGTACGACACTCATAGCAGAATGGTTGTTTTCCTTTAATTTTAAAATTATTGAACGACTTTATATATACATTAAAACATCATTTAAGATACATCAATGTATGCTCTTAATACTAGAATTAACACATCACAAACTAAAGGAACATACCTCAAAATCCCAAGCACTAGCATATAGGTAAAATATCTTTTGCAGGGTGGATGAAACAAGGATTGGTTTTACAAAGTTACGCTTAATAACAGCGTTAAAGTAACAAGTTAATTATATTCTTAATTATATTTCTATGTTTTCTTCAACAAGTTCTGTTTCCAGACATTCAGTTTATTCTACTTTTCCTTTTTTAATTATATTTGGAGTCTTATTCTCCCTTGTCTTAAACATAAACTTTCAACATGATAAGCTAATGGAAGTTATGCAATTAATTTGAGTAATTTTACATAAATTTTATTTGTAATAAGGAAGGAAGAAATATTTAACATTTTAAAAGATTTCTGCAGATTTACAAGAATACAAATTTGGACATTCACTCCATGGGTCCATGTATGCACCACTTTTTATAGTAATAGTTATCCAGAAGTTTCTAGGTACGCTGAACTTATCTTTCTCTGTCTCAGTGAAACACAACCAAGGGGCATTTTTTTGTGCTTGACAATAATGATTTTTAACACTTTCAATGAGTTGCAGTTTCAATTAATTTGTTTTATTTTTGTTTCAGGAAGTGTAATATCATTTTCATGTACAGTATCAGATCTTAATAAGAGTGAAGTTTGAGCACAATGCGAAACAAAATCTGATTTTCTAAAGCCAGACCTCTGAAAAACTTCAATGGTGTCACTTTAGAGTTGTGATATGAAAAGACAATGTAAAAATGATTAAATCTTCAGTTGTCATACAATATATGTTTCCATCATTCAGAATCAAGATTTCATATTTCTTTAACTAAAGACTTATTCAGTGGACTTCAAACATAGATTCAAAATACTGTGATGCCACAAGCTGAAAAGGATTCAGCTTGACATCTTGGTCGATGTCAAAGAGTTCAGATCACTGGTCTGAACTGTTCAGTTTCTGTGTCACAAATTTGTCATTGAGTGTGTGTTCCCTAAAAGACAATAAACACCATATAAATTCTGCTTTTGTTACAAAAACAGTAAGTTCAGACTAAACTTATCTACTTGTCAGACTTCATTCAATGTTTCCAGATGATGAAATAGCTACCAAGTTTCATGTAAACTGTACTAAAATGTCATAAATGATTATGATAAACAAACTTGAATATAAAAGACCTAATAACTGCTAGCAGAAATGGGCCTAATGGGCCAAAGCCAATTTTTTATTTGATTTGCAAAGAGATGAAGGTTATTGATTTGCTGCCTCTTGTACAAATTGGAACCTATATTTTGCATATTGCTCACAATATACTTGTGAAAAGGATAAAAGAATACAGACAGGAAGTTGATGATTTGATTATTAACTTTTTTCATTTATTTCCTCTAAGTAGGAAAGAATTCAATGACAATCAAATTGATCTTAAGCTTGATAAAAGAATGTTATTGAAACATGCTTCCAAAACTGAGACTAAAAGATAGCAGAAAACAAATAGTATAAAAGGATACTGTAGTGTGTAAAAGATTCTCTATTGAGGACTCTCGGTCAGTTTAATTTTCTAGTACGTACATCAATACTATTTGAAATGTTTCTAAAGAAGTTTCAGAAAGAAAAGCCACTAATTCATGTACTTCATGAGAAAAACTGTGCTCTTATCAGAAGTTTGTTAGGGTGCTTTTTAAAAATAAGTAATATTAGTTCAAAATTTGTGGTGGAACTTATCCAGATGACATCCCAAGTTTGTGTCTAGAATTAGATAAAATCTAACTAGAATTAGTGTAAAAAACAAGGAAAAGAGAAAGATTTTATTACAAGGCCACAGAACATGTGCTTTCAAAACTACAATTGACTAACTGTTCTAAAAAAATTGTTCCTGTTTTGAGCTATCACAATATATTTAAACCAGAGTTTATTACAGCCATTACTTATTTGTATAATACATTTCCTCAGTACCATGTTTGAATAAAAATTTAATTTCTGATGAATGGAAGATACTTCAGTGTGAGACTATCCTGGAAGATTGTCTTGCCTTTTCACCTGACTATTCATCATTGAAAGTGACCAAAGATGTTCCTGCATATGACCCATCAAAAAGAATAGTCACAAGAATTGATTACTACTAGATAAACATTTTTTCTCTGAAATTGTTTTTGGGAAAATAAAAATTTCCTGGATTGAAAAGATTGAGGAAGGACAGAACAGCCCTTACTTTAGTAATGTAGACTTAGAAGATGGTATTTCCCCGACAAGCTACCACTTAGTCTCTGAAAGATCACATCTTTCAGTAGCATCAGTGAATAGTCTTTAGACCACCAAAGATGGACTGAGAAAATGAATAAAATCTTAAAATTGGAACTTGAGCAAAATCATTTTTTATAAAGAGGCTGCAATGCATATAAGTAGAATAAAAAAGAAAGATGACTGAAAGAAGGAAAGAGAAACAAGAAGAAAACTTGAACAGGAAGAGATAGAGGAAAAATAAATAAATAAAAAAGAGACTTAAGGTAAAATCAGTTTAAACTAAGGAAATATACTGCTGAAAAACTTTAGGAGAAAAAGGAATAAACTAATGAAGATCTCCAGAATTATAACACAGTGATAAAATAAGAAAAGCATTGAAGAACAATGAGTTTAAAAAGGCTAAAATTGGACAAGCTATGACATAGTTGTGAAGATGATGTTGAGCATGGATCAGAAATGAGCAAATAGACTTTGAAAACAAGAAGAGAATGCTTCTCATTACTTCTCCAAGTCATCAGAAAAGAACAAGAAGTATAAAAAACAGTGACAGTGCAGGGTTTCATATTTACAAGTACATTTCCTCTAATTTTGCTATTGTCTTCACAAGGCAATTATGTGTATCTGTGTGTTAATTGTAACACAACAGATACACATAATTTCAGTTAAGTTAAATGGCTATACCCAAACTGGACTCAGTACTGTAAATTATATTATCAATGATTACTCAAAGAAAAAGTTATTTATAAATTTTGATGAGAAGTCTATAATAAAATGAAAATTGAAATGAATATTTTGTATAATTTACATCTTTATTAATCCCTCATTCTTATTGTGCATACTGTTTTTATTACTCTATTTATCAAACTGACATAATAAATTAATATAATCTGTAAAGTTTTTGAGAGAGTGTTAAAAAATCATATCTTTCCTACTTTTTTATCATGAAAAATCACTTGAATCTCTGTTAAATCTCACTTTTTATGCAATTTCTTACTATTATAATTTATATTGGGACACTATAATTAACTTTATTATTCAGCACATCATAAAATATACATTTATAATTATAAATGTATCAACTGGGATACTATTGAACACTTTTCAAAGGTACTCCAATTAATTTCTTAAAGTACTCCAATTGAAGCATATATATATGGTTCAATAAAAATTAAACACTTATATATATGTTTATTTCTGGTGTCATTTTTATTTCTATTCTGTTTTATATTAATAGTCCTAGTCATTTTTACACTTACAGAAACTATGAGTTACAGAGAATAAAGGAAAACAATGCATTAATTCTTTAATCTATAATTAATCAACAAACTTTACTTTGTATGCCATATTTTTTGCAAATTGATTTAGCACTTCAATGTGCAATTCTTTCAGTAACTCTGATCATACTGAAACAATAATAAAGATTTTCTAGTTATTTCTAAATCATATTAGATCTTAATTTATAATGCTCAAAATGATTGTTCTGCTTAATAACAGAAACTGGCATAGCTGACAAAATGTATAATGTTACACAAGTGATTCAAGTTATTAGATCTGACTGATACTTTAAATTATATTACAGATAAGATTTTGGTGGACTCCTCACTACTCTTCTATCTGTTTAGATTTTTAGTTAATATTTTATTTAATAGAAGGTAAATGAAACATTTTTTAATACAAACTGCCATTATATGTCTACCAACTAGCTTCTTATCCCCTTTTTTTTAATTTAATTAATTCTTAATTACTATAAAATTCCAGTTATTTTGGGGGTTATCACACTAAGAGACTTGAGACCATTATTTTATTATAACGCTATCCATTACCATATACATCATTTAACTCGACATAGAAATATACTGTTTATGTAGTACCAAAATGCATTTTAGATGTCGAGTTAAATGATGTATATGGTAATGGTTAGCGTTATAATAAAATAATGGTCTCAAGTCTCTTAGTGTGATAACCCCTAAAATAACTGGAATTTTACAGTAATTATGAATTATGTAAACAAACTGCCATATTTTAAAAAATTATTATGTATATATTTTTTGCAGATTTTCTGGTGATGTTGAAAAAGATTTGAAAATAATTGCAGATTCTCAACTACCAACTTGCAGACTCCTTAAAATATGTAGATCCAAGTTTATGAATTGGGGGCTTAGGATTATTTTTTAGAAAATTATATAAATAAATTTTTTTTTAAATTATAATACATCTCACAGCCTGATGATATATTAAAAAACCTATATATATGGCTAATATATGGTTATAATTAAATAATAAATACAAATGAATTTTGGTATAGAGGTAAGTGTTAGGTGCCACTAAATTATTATCAATAATTTAGATAAGAGATGGCACCTAATGCTTACCTCTATACCAAAATTTGTTTGTATTTATTAGTTAATTATAGCCATATATTAGCCCAATTATTTAGGTGTTTGTTGGTTGGTTTATTAAAATTTATTTATTTAATTTTTTACTTAAATGTGATGTAAGTTACTGGGGGGAAAAAATGCCACAAATTCTAGGCTTAAAAAAAATTCACAGAAACTAGTAATGGAAACAATCAATTAAATCTATACAATATTTATTTTGTCTTTTCATCCAGAATAAATCTAATTGATGAAACTATCCAACAAGATGTTACTGTTTTATTACTGGATGCATTGTATATTGCACCTAGCTTTGGATAAAATTTTATTATGTCTATCATAGTATAATCATCATAGTTCTTTTGGTAATGGCAAATGATTTGGCTAGTATTTATATAAACAGAAGATTTTTACTAAATTTCTTTTATAAATTTTGAATGTTTGCCAAGAATTTAATGTATAAAGAAATATAATTTGTATGGTAGCCTCTTAAAACTGGACATGTAATCAGTATAACACCACAAATATATGTATATACACTGACAAACATTTTTTATACATTTTGTCTACACTTTATGTGAAATTTATGTAATAAGTTTAAATTTTGTGTCTTGTTCTTCTACGTGTTCCACAGTTAGAACATTTTTGACCTGAAGAAGATCCAATTAGGATTGAAAACATTTGTCAGTGTATATATATATGTTTCTCATCATTTGATTAAATGTTGGACTGGATTTTAAAGGTATCTGTGGTGTTATAGTGATTTAGTTATAGTGGTGTTATTGTAATTTTAAAAGTTTTATACTTAAATGTTCTTACTTAAAATTTTATTTAATTAGAATTAACACCACCTTCTAGTGGAGAAAATGCAGATAAAGTAGAACTTAATGAAAAAGAAACTGAAGAAAATCAATTGGTTAATGATAATATAGAAGATGAGTCAGCTGTAGATCATGAACAGAATAATAAAGAACCAGAAGTTAAAAAAAATAATGCAGATAAACATACTTCAAATATTGAATCTGAAGAACAACCAATAACATTTGATGAAAAAACTGAAGACGGAAAATATCTCTCTAATGTTCTTGGTGATATATTGGTTAAAGCCTTAACTGAAGTATCTCAGAAGAGACCGGCCGATCCAATAGGCTATCTTGCAACTTGGCTTTATCATTTTGCTTCTCGTAAATCTAAAGATAAAATAAGATCTCCAGTTGTAAATGGTACTGCAAATACAACAGTAAGTATGTATTTTAACAGAAAAAATAAATTTATTATTATTATTACAGCTGTTGGAAGCTATCAATTTTTATTATAATATACACAAAATCTAAATAATAATAAAAATACAAATTTTCATTATATTCATATTTTTATTTTATCAGATGATCAACTGATAAATATTATAAGCCTTAAATTTAATGGTTTTGTGCGGTGTCTTTTTTGTGTGATTTTTTATACGTACAATGTGTTTTGTGCAATTATTTTTGTGCAGTATACCAATTTGATTGAAATTCATATACCGCACACAAAAAATCACACAAAACAAATCACACAAATAAAAAATCGCACAAAAATAGACCGCACAAAAAGAGGTTTGAGTGTATAAGCCTTAAATTTAATGGATTAATTGCGGGAACAGGTGTCTGCTATTGCCTAAAGTTCATTAAATTGAATGTATTTTAAAAACATTTATTAGTAACAAACTTACAATGTACAGTACATGATATATTAAAATATTATCAGAATATACTGACTCATTGACTCAACCTTTTTTAGCATGCTCTATTATTCACGAATAAAAAGTTCTAAATTTTTCTTTTATGCTAGAAATATTTTATCTGTCAAATTTGAAGTCCATTAAATTGAGGGCTTATGCAAACAAGAAGAATATGGTCACTCTTTACTTGAAAACCTATCTGTTTAATGACTGCTCAGACTTACAACCAGTTCTCAGCACAGAAATCTTCGAAAGATGTTATAACATCTACACCAGAGAACAGTACAGTTTCACACATCTAAAAGCCTTTTATCGGTGTGCGTATCATCACTCCAAACCAATTAGTTACAAACGTTTTTGAACCTTAATGGTTCTTCATCAGGTAATGATCCCCTAACGGAATGTGCTTCGATTCTAAGTTGTGAAGAAATACGATCCAGAAAGTTGTCCCGTCCCGATGACTATCAAAGAGCATGTAGCTGATATTAACCATGGAAGAAACAACACTGCTCTAGCCATTTACTCGTCAGATCCTGACATTGAACCCATTTTCACCCAGGCAAAGGTCATTCACACCACCCACCACACTAACCACCACCTCAAATGGCTGGAGGTGATCTACATATGTCTTAACACTATTAATGGAGGTAATTGCATTAACTACAAGGATGAGATAACTCTATAGACGGCATGGCAGGCCCTACTAGATAAAACGATAAATTAGAGCACGACAAGCGTAGCGCACAAGTCCAGATTGACGTCATCGGGACAGGACAATGTTCCGGATTGTATTTCTTCACAACTTAGAATCGAAGCGCATTCCGTTAGGGGATTGTTACCTGAAGAAGAACTGTTAAGGTTCAAAAACGTTTGTAACTAATTGGTTTAGAGTGATGATACACACACCAGCAAAAGGCTTTTAGATACGTGAAACCGTACAGAAATCTTCTTTCTTAAAATCTTAATCTTATCGCTGTAGCTACAAATAGAACTCTGTCATTAAGTGAGGAGTGGTGGTATATAAATAATACCATTGAAATCAAAGCATTAATATCAAATTTTGATCAATAAAAGTGTACATTCAACCCAATAAAAGATAAAAATCATATCAATAGCAGGCTACTTTAAAACCAATGAAAATTAAAACAATATACCGAGTAGAAAATTGACTTGAATTGTCAGTTTTGATAATTTTATATTATAGCAATTAGGATAAAAAAATATTGAAAGCACAAGAAAACATTTCATGCAGAAATAACAACAATCATCAAATAATACAATACATTTAAAATATTTTAATGATGATAAACCAGTCAATTTTAGTTAAATGTTTAAAAACATTGTCAAAAAATTTCAGAAGATATAATTCCATTCTTTTGCAACTTTTTTCCTTTTTTATGGAAGGAAAGAAGTTGTGACTGGTGATTGAGAAGTATCACTCACCAAGGTACAGTACCTATTGGAGAAGTACCTACAGGCCTCTCTCTCTCCTCACCTTGAGAAATACACCCTTTTCACCACCACCTCAACCGAGGTAGTCACTTATATTAGGGACATAACACTACTTCAAGATCAAGTAGCATCTAGGAGAGCTATTAAGAAATCAACCTCTAGTGAGCAGTTTGTCAAGAAGTAACATCAACATATTTTCTTTCTCCTTTATCTTTTCATATTTGCTCTGTAAATTCAGGCACTTAGCATAGGACAAGTTTCTGAATCTCCTATTCAAAGAAATTTGTCATCTGGGAGCTGAGCCAGTCATTTACACCGTTTATCAACTCCTCACTTGTGTGGAAATGCTACATTCCCAGGAAGATCTTCATCAGTAGGAAAAGATGAAAATTGCTAGGGGGTAGAGTCTGGGCTACAAAGCAGATGTGGAAGTAATCCCAACAAAATTGCTACAGAAGGTTTTTTGTGCAAGTGGCTGTGTATAGGCATGGGTATCAAAGCAGTAGACATTCTTTGGGTTTTGTGGATACAGGTGGGCATTTTTGACACCCATCTTATATAGACTAAGTGTATGTGTGACAATCTTACTGTTTGAGATGCTTGAGAGAATTTCAGTGAAAGTTTAGAAATTGTACAGCAACATCATTTGCAAACACACTTGTCAATTTGTTACACAAGGCTATCAGTCTCTATGGATGGCCACTCTTGACCACCACCATCATGCATGCCTGTTTGTCCATCACAAAATTTTTTATACCACTCTCTAACACAACTGTCACTCTCATAAACTCTGGTCCATACATTGTATTCATTTTGCAGTGGATTTTAATTACACTATGAAATTCAGCTTTCAAAAAAATATGATTCTGCTGAAATCACACTAAGCAGGAAATTCAATAGTAGCAGACTTATTGAAACAATCACAGCAAACAAAAACTATGTAAAATGGCTGGATTTGTCAAATGAAACATGACATTGTGTAATGCACGGGTGCTATGTTTCCAAGGTTACTAATATTCATCCATTCATTAACCAAAGGCTTGAGTTTCCAAATAGTTCTAATATATTTGATTTAAGCCTACATTCCTCTATTAAATTTTAGCCTTTACAGACTTTCTGTAATTCCATAGTCTGAACACCTACTAATATCTCTTAACTCTTTAGGGTTAGGTGGGTTAAAAACTGTCCCACCTTTTGCTTAGCTTTTTATGCATGGTGGGATATATTTTTACTCACCTCAAAAAGTTGAAGTTACTCATAGTCATACAGTTTAATATTTTATTTAAATAAAGGACTTAATAATAAATAACATTTCAATATTTTTTATATTAAAAAAGTTCTGTGCAACCAGGGTTTCTTTTTTCTTTGAAACCGTGTGCCTCAAAGAGTTAAACATCTTAGAGCTTATGAACTTAATATGCCACTCATCCTTTTTCTTCACTGGTCAAATTGAAGTTCTATTACAAAGAAAAATGTGTATGTACTTTCAAAGATAAATGGTTCTCTAGACTAGCTTATAAAAAGTATATTACTATTCTACAATGAATCTGCCTTCTGATTATTGGTAAAGTTGATCAGCAAAATAGACAGTTGCACTTTTGAATAGTCTGTCAGGACTGACAGTTTCAAGTTCTTTAATTCAGATTATATAATATCCAAGCTATCTTTAGGAGAATGATGAATGGTATCTGTAGGGATTAACATGCAAAATTTGTTTGTTACTTTGATGATCTTGCATCAACCATCTGGAAACATCTTAGATGTCCCTCTAAGGTTTTAAAATGCTTACAATGAGCCAATGAACAGCTCAACCCACAACAGTGTTGCTTTGAAATTTGAAGCCTGAAAATACTAGGCCAACTTATTATTGGTGTGAGAATGGGGATAGAACAAAACAAAAGCACAAAAAAAAAAAGAAAGAAATTGGCCAAAAGGAACAAGTGAATAGTATAAACTAGGCACTTGTGGGAATTAATCCACTGCTCTTGGGCATAACAGAACAAAGACAATGGGCCAAAATGTAACAGCACAACAGTTTAATTGGTCAATTAGCTACCCTGAAGGATGTATCAAAAGCTTTGTGCATAATACATGAAAATCTTGACAATAATATGAAAAGTCCTTCTTTGTTACAGATTAATATGGTGAAGCCCAAAAGTAGAAATTTTCAACAAAAGGAATGAACAACATGATCACTCCTATAAATTGGCATCATCATCAGCAAGCAGACAAGATAATCTGTCATCTGCTAAATGACACCAACACCACCTCTCAATATTTTTGTATCTTTGATAAGATCTGTGACAGAGCTACAACACTATAAGACTTATGTGACAACTTTTTATTCAATCCTTATAAATTGCCATCTTTAAAGATTACCGAAATGATGCAACAGCTCTTTCAAAGAGATCTCTGCTGTCTGTTGAAAATTGAGAAAGAGAAGAGTGTAAAAAAAGACGATTGAATTTCTTTTCCAAACTGTATTAAATCAAACTCGTGTAAAAAAATACCTAAAAAGAATTGGGTGTATTTACTAAATTATATTTTTAATTACAATTTTCATTTCATATTATTCAACTTAAATTTTCTTGATTAGGGAGCTAAACAAATTGAAAGAATTGAAGAAAGAAATGATGATATGGATGATGATGATGATGGATCTGAAAACACTGATGAGTAAGTTTTATTATTTCTTTCTCATAAAATATAAATTTTAAAACAAATTTTTTTAAAGCCAAACAACCACCAGATTACATTAGGCTACTTTTCTATGATTATATTTAATTAATTACTAAATAATTTGTCACTGGAGGGAGACTTTAGGCACCATCTCTCATTAAATTTAATAATTATAATTAAATTAATTTTTATTAAATAATTTAGAATATTCTGAAAACCCGATAAATATTACAAATTTATTGGGTTTCGTGATATTTGTTCACGTATATACATACCAATTTTTTATATTAAATTAAAAGTAAACACATAAATCAGTGTCATTCTGTTAGGTAAAGTGATGAATCCAAAAATTGTCACAATGTCAGATGATGTATCCTTCAAAGGCAAAAAATTTGTGTAAAGTAAAACTTGTATGAAAATTTGAAGAAAACAAAGTAATTTAAATATTGACTAGATCCATTTATCAAATATAGCTAGAAACTCATTATCTGATACATATTTATGTGAACAAGTCTTCTCTTTCACATCTCAAGACAGCTGAAATTTTTATCAGTGATGAATATACATTTGTTTCAGATATTCTTTTTTCTGTATTCTAGGTTTTGTTGTTTTGATAATTTTGTACAGTGCACAATTTAAATTGTTAACATATAACTATATTATACAATAATTATTAAAAAATTTTGAAGCCACTGTAATACACAAGGAACATTCTCATACTTACTTCAGATGCCAAAATTGCTTTGGAGGGCCCTGAAATAAAAGATCAAAAAGATAATTATTTCTTCTTTTAAGGCATTTTTAAGAAAAATATCTTTTGGTTTGGTAAGCATTTTGGCTTGAAAAACTCAAAACTACATAGCAGATTGATGCTAAAATGTCTAAGGTGCCAATTCAAAACGGCAAAAAAGACACTACTTCATGCTATTACCAAACAGTGGAAACATTCTGGTTTCTTTTTGATTGCAATGATATTTACAGATTTTCTGTAATATACTGATTTAATTTTGAATACAAATTAAATCTAAAAAATTAAATCTAATAGGAAAAAAACCTATTAATACAAATTAGTATTAATAGATTTAATTTGTGTTCAAAATTAAATCAGTATATTTCAGAAAATCTGTAAATATCATTGCGATCAAAAAGAAACCAGAATGTTTCCACTGTTTGATAATAGCATGAAGTAGTGTCTTTTTTGCCATTTTGAATTCGCACCTTAGACATTTTAGTGTCAATCTGTATGTAGTTTTGAGTTTTTCAAATCAAAATGCTTACATGAGATTTTGTAACATTGTGTTACAAAATCTCACATTGTGGTGCAAGTTCCAAAATAAACTTGAAAATCTGCCACAAATACCTTTGAAATATTTCAAGAAGCCTATAAAACTTGTACGGGTTAATTATTGTCACCCTGTATAATCTCTGAGAGCCAAGAAGACAAGATAAGTGATGGAGCATGATGAAGAGCATAGTTTATTGGTTGTTTTTTCAGTCATAAAGGGACTGTGTACCAGAAATTTTTCCAATTTGATATTGAATTCAACTCAAAATGTTACAGTAAAAGTCTGATTGCGGAGGATGTTTGTCACAAAAAACCAGAACTGTAGATTTATATAACCAGGCTCTTTTGTTATTAGAATGCTTTTGCACATACAACCTTCAAAATGTGAGCATTTTTGCTGAAACACAATGGTAAAGTCACCTCTCACAACTTCTTTTGTGTTCTCCAAAATGAAATTGAAACTTGAAGCAGCATTTCAATATGGTTGAGATCTAGCCTGAATCATAGCAAGTACTTTAGAGTTTTCAAAACAATAACTTCTGATCATTTGAGGAGTAACAGAAATGGTGGGATTACTGTATAAATGCATGGGAGACTACCTTGAAGGGAATGGCAGCCAGATTTAAATTAAGCTAAGTATTTAAAATCTTTATAGGGCAAATCTGGTATCTTTTTGATTTCACCTCATATTTACAGATTATCTGTTTTATTATATGTATAATATAGTAAAAAAAACATTCCTTGTTATACCGCATAAGGAAAAAATAACAGTTTTTTCTTTAGTAATATGTATTAATTTAGATAAATGTTTGTGTAACCTATTTATGTAAATTATTTTAAAATCCTCTTAATTTATATATATGAAATAAGCTGAAAAGTTTTTGATTATGCTAATGATTATTTAAACATTCAAAGAACATGTCTTCTCTAAACATTAATGTATTCCTATAGGATAATTGATCTTGATCTTAGTTTTTATGACTATTTGTGTATGCACTCCAGCAATACAACAATATATATAAATCACATTTGCATTTCACTTTGACAGTATCTTATTTTGAATACACAAAAAAAATACCTAATAATTTATTTATGAATTTAGACAAAATCTCTCTGTAGCATCTCTTCTTTTAATTGATAAATAGTTTTGCTAATCTCATAATTTTCAGATGTAATGTTTCTGTACATATTTATATACATTGAAAAATATATCAATCATTTTAATTGTAGGAAGAATGAAACTGAATTACAAACAACTCCATTAGATAATTTGAATAAAGAACCTGAAAATGAAACTCAAGATGTTACACTTGAATTTGAAAATCATACCAAAATGAAGGTATAACTTGATCCTTTGTCAATTTCTGCTAATATATAATAAAAATATTAACATTTTTATTTAATTTTGATTACAATTAAATTCTATCATGTTTGTTTATACAGAATTTAATTTTTAGTTTCAATTTTGAATAGGATGAAGAAGGCCAAACGGTACTACATTTTGCTGCTAGCAGAGCTCATCCTGATGGAAGTTTTTATGCTTTGCTCAGTCAAGCAGAATTACTTTTGGCAGAAAGAGACTCGAATTATCATACGGCTAGGGATGTGGCTGTAGAGTCCGGAATGACCAATAACGTAGCTGCGATTGATAACTATATTCTTGATGCATTCATCTCCCAAAAAACGGCCTTCTTACAAATGTTAGTTCACGAAGGATACGATCACCTACTTACCGTAACAGATTCAGAAGGAAAAGATCTTCTAGCTGCTATTCAAATTCAAACAGAATCAGAAGGAATAAGAGCTCTCTTGCAAGAAATTGCAGATTTTGAAGTAAGTAAACATGTAAGATCTGAATATTTGGTATGAAAATTTATTGAGTGACACTATAGTATATATAATTTTAGTCAAACGATACAACTTATACTTACAAGGATCTTGAAAACTTGTTCAGTATTTCTTTGTAGTATTTCATTCTTATTTGGTTATAGTCAAATGACTAGCATTTGAGAAAAAAAATGAATAAAATCATTCCTAGAAAAACACCAAAGAATTATCATTTGATAATTCACAGGATAGAAATCCATCTATGATTACTCCATGATTAAATTGAATGGCAAAGATATATTTGGAAATAGGTTGTCTGTTGTTGTAAATATAGGGGGCTAGCAGTGAAGTTTTAAGTCAAGTTTGCTATACATTCATGCTAAATAATACAATTAAAAATTTAGTCAATCATTTAATCAAAAGAATGCTATAAAAAGATCATCTTAAAAGTAACTTCTAAGTAGAGTAGAAACTATACATAAAAAATTGTTTTTGTATAATTTGGACACTTCAAAACAGTTTGTATTATTGTTTTAAATGAGTTATTTGTATTTGAATTTGATTTAATTTATAAAAAACATAAATATAATAAACACAAACATCAGTATAATCTTATTTGGCATATTTGTAAATTATCAACAATTATTACATATTACAAGTAAAGACGTTGTGATATATAATACACCCCTTTACAATATCTATGATGCTAAATCTTCACATCGCATAAATTTTAGTACCATCTTTTATTGTAAAAGATAATTAAAGGAGAAGTTGATTTCTTATTCCAGAAGAATTATTTTTGGCCTGTCATAAGTAGTCTTTAGTTATGATGTTGAATGTAATATCTGCAATAGGAATGTAAGTTCCTCACATTTTCTTAGAGATTGAGCTATCCCAATTTTAATGCTTGTTAACAATATATCAATTTCCCAAGCAATGTAACTTCTGTGTACTTAATTTATATTATTAATGATATAACATATCTATGTTATAATGTAACACACAACTTTACAATTTCTACTAATTTACCCTACTGTAATTAATGATGTAATTTATCTATGTTATATCATTAATTACAGTAGTAAATAAAAATTAAAATTAAAATGTTGTCTAAACAATACAACCCACTAAAATATTGTCCATCATAATAGGCTCTGTAGATATAATGTGCATTAAATATTAGATGTTAAGTATGTCCAATAATGTTTCAGAAATAAGTCATTTCATTTATGCATTTAAACTGTTATATAGAACTCCACATTGATTTGTTTTTGCATTATGCATTGCCCATTAAGTCTGTCTGCATGTTTTTACATGATTAAAATAGTAATATTTTATATTTTATAAAAAATTATTTTGTATCTGTTAATTTGTTGTGAAACCGTGTTGTACTATTTTAGAAGTGTTGAACACAAGATCATGTTAGTAACAATCACATGGCTTTTTTCCACCTTTATTTAGTTGATCAACTAAATAAACATGGAAAAAAGGCCATGCGATTGTTACTAACATGATCTCGTGTTCAACACTTCTACTTTGTATCTATTTAACTGTGTCAATAAAAGATTCATTTAGGGAGCTAAAAATGCTCCTTACCCTACGACGACAAGTTGTCATTTGTTACATTGTTTATTTTACATGCAAATTTATTATTTGTGAACTTTGTTTTGTAAAATTAGTAACTTTATTTTCTCTTTTCTCTATTGTGAATATTCATTTTCTATATTTTAATTTTCAAATGTTATATATGTGGCTTGGGAAGATAGCCCAAACAGATGGCTGGAGACATAAAATTTGTTGTGAAGAACAAATTTTAAGGGTCAAAGTTGGAGGGAGATGTCAAGTTTGGGTGCAAAGTGAGAGCATGTTGTGAAGGGCTGCAATAAAGTTGTAGTTAGACTTAGCAAAAATTCTAAGCAGTGAATAAAGTATTTTGTTGGAGTTTCACAACGAACCTCCAACAAAATACTTTATTCACTGCTTAGAATTTTTGCTGTTAGTGTTGGTTAGTAGAAAAACTTCCCATATATATAAGCTTATTTGCAACAAAATGTTAACTGACAATATTAAAGACAAATGCTTTTAATACATAATATTTTTATTTTTATATAATTATTACAGAAAATATGTTATATACTAGCAACTGAAAGTAGAACAATTGTTAAAATAGGATTAAATTATTTGACAAAAGACAAATTGAAAATTTAAAAACATTAAATTTAACATTAACATTATTTTCTTTTTCGCTATTTTGTTCAGAATTAATATTGTTATCAGTTTTAAATGAAATATGATGAAAAGTGCAATACTGAATGAAAATTTTTAGGTCCAGTTTGATATCTGTATCATTTAAATTGTTTTATTGTTAAAGGGGAGGCTTAGTAACATCTCCTTATACTAGAAGGGTTGTTCAAGGTTAAATGAGACTTTTATTTCTACAGACCGAAAGGAATGTCCAAAACATGTATAAACTACATCAATTTTTCGAAATACTCTCCATCTGTACGTAGACACTGTTCCCAGCAGTCGGGTAGGTGATGTACTGATACATTTCTCATAGATAGAAGTGGGCTGATGTTATATCATTAATCAGTAGCCAGCACAGGACAACTTGCTGCAGAGTTCATCATCTGTCTGGAATTTCGTTCCTCCCAGGTGCTCTTTAAGGGGCCCAAACAAATGGTAATTACTGGGAGCTAATCACCTTCGATACAAAACCGATTCAGAAGCTGCTCACGTGTCTCCTTGCGTACCCATTTCTGATCACATGTCAGCTGTCAGGGAACCCATCTGGCACACATCTTGTGGAACAGTAAGTGCTTGTGGACAATTTTCTGAACACTACCGACACTGATGGACACTTCGTCTGCAATGTGTCTCACGGTTCTCCAGGGTAACTTGCTCAACTCATGCGATATTCACTGGTGTTACTGCAGTTGGATGAACATATTTGTGTTTCACTTGTCACCAGCTCTCATCCTTCACCAAATTTTTGACACCATTCATACACTCTTGCCTACAATAGCATTTGTTCCCCATACTGTGCATTCAATCTTCTCAAAATTGCAGCATATATAACCTTTTCCTTCACTAGAAATTTGATTACGCACTGCTGCTGTTCCACTGTTGCAGAATATTACTTTCCACTATGATTGCTAAAACTGCTATGCATGCACAAAATACATCATGCTTGCTATCGAAATCTTAGGATGGATAATGCTACTCCTTCTTCGGATTTTCTACAGCTACTTTTCAAAATTATAGGTCCAAAAGTCTCGTTTAACCTTGAACGACCCTTGTATTTTAAAAAAATAAAGTGTAAATTTGGATATCAACAAGTCATATTAATAAAAAGTTTAGTTTAATTTAAATACTATAAAAATAAGAATATTAAATCATATATTTTAAAATGCAATTATCACATATATTTAAAATTTTGCAAATCACTTTCTCTGTTTAAAATACTCTATTTCCTCACTTCCAAGGCAGATTTTGCTGTTAATGAACATTCTATTTAAATGACTTTTCAATGTTGAAAATGCTTTCAAGACCACATTATGACACAATATTAAAATAAATAATTATTCTGTACAGAAGAGAATGGAAATAGAGCAGCTAAACACTAACTTGTTACTTAAAACTTAAAGTTTTTAAATAAATAACTTGATTTTCATTTTTTAAAAAAATCTTAAAATTCATGATGTGTTTTAGAATCAAGCAAAAATGGTATGTAAAATATTCCCGAAAAATGAGTATGAGAGTATTAGTAACTATTTTTTAAAATTTTACTGATTAATTGATTTTAATTGATTATGCTTAACTACATCACTGTAATTTGTTTCTACATTTAGTGTCTTTATTTTTCAACTATATCACGAGTAATTGAAACTTTGTATATCTAAAAATAGGCTTTCATAATAATTGATATATCAATATATCATTTTAGGATGCTAGTTAATGTAATATATAAAAATTAATTAGCGATAAAATTTTTTATTTAGAAAAATCGTGAAGAACTGCATACCTTTGTGCGTCATGATTATCAAGAAGGAATTAATAAATTAATTGAGAAGGATCATTCATTGATAACATCAAAAAACAACAAAGGAAGATGTTCAGTTCACATTGCAGTTCTTTTTGGAAATATAAATATAATTCAATTGTTAGTAAAAGCAAATACATCATCTGTACATGTACCTGATAATGTAAGTATAAAAAAATTACATAATTTTGTTCATTAAAAATACAGTAAAACCTTGCTAAGTTGAACAATGTTAATACAACCATATTATTTGGAAAATTCTATAAACCGTGCCAGTATCAGTTGATCACTTTGAGTTAAGTCAAAATTGCCAGTTTTTTTAATTCAAATCTATTTTCCCCATGTAGTTTCTGCTCTTTGATAAGACCATGATCTTTTACCTCTTATATACTGTGTGAATACAAACAATTAAGATCAACAAACACTACAGTTCAATGCAAACACAATACCACATCGTTACAACTTCACGCTAACATCCTTTAACTGTACAGTATGTTACTGGTGCTCTGATTGGAACACAAGGGGCAACTTGACAATGCCATAATCTGTATATAATTTTATAATCATCCTATGAACAGGTTCTTGAGAAATGGCTTAATAACAGGAAATTTATGGTCACAAATATTTGAGAAAATTGAGTATTAAACTCTTTCTAAATTCAAAGTCAGGAAATTTTTCATTTATAAGCAATATTAACATTGTAAACAGCATATGAAAAAATAAAATATTTGATTCTGATAAAAATAAAAGTTATTAAAATGACTCTGATTTATATATTTATTTTTGTTTTGTTTTCAGCTTGGTCGTACTCCACTTCATTACGCCATGGCTATGCCTCGTATAGAAGAAATTGGAAAAATACTGATAAAAGCAGGAGCCATAAGAACAGCAAGGGATGTGGTAGGTTATAAATAAGTATAAAAGTTTGACTTAAATTTAAAAATAATAATTTTATCTTTAGATTTTTTCTTTACACTATTTTGAGTACACCTAATTCTGTTTTTACATGATAGATATGTTTCTGAAGAATGTGTATAAAAAATATATTGAATCCAAACAAAAAAAATTGATAAAAATAATACAATAAACCATATGAAAAATCATGTTAGAATCTTATCATTTTTATGTGCTTGTACATGTTATTTTACATGTTGCTAATTCATAAAAACACAAAAGTTATGCAAAATAATGAGTTACGTGTAAAATGTTATTCATTGTCACTTTCTGATAAGAAATACATAAGTTTGTGTAAAACAGCAATACCACTGATACTTCTAGAATATCTTGGTCATTGTCTTCTTGCTCCATGGGTGTAAGGGCTACCAAAAAATATTTCAGCTGTAATTAATAAGTCAAAAGTTTGAAAATTATAACTTATAAATGTAGCCTTTATTGACTTTTTAGCAAAATTAATATGTGCACAAATTTTATTTCAATATTAATTAAATTTTTTATACAATTAACTACCAAAAAATAATACTTTTCACTTTAAACACCAGACAAAACAAATTCCCTATTGAAATTACACATAAATTTCCCTAATTATATGTTCTAATTGGGAAGAAAACACAACATAGAGCTGAACAATGTGAAGCAAGCATTGCCTATATTGTAATATGATATAAAATTTTCTTAGAATATGGGATGATCGTATTAATTCAAAATCATGTAAAAAAAGTTTTTGTAAAACAGAATTGGGTGTATATGCTTTACTGTGATGTTATAACTACAATTACCTTGATATAGTGGGTGAAACAAAGGTAATCATCATTGTATATGTCTAAAATTTCTTTTTTGTCAAAAATGTATGATTATAGAAATAAATTATTAGAGAAGGATTAAAAAACCTCCAAATTTATAACTTAAATGATCATTATTACCATTTTGCAGAAAATGTCTGAAGAAACAAACTTGTTATCGGACCATAGTACTATATTATTTAATAAATTAGTCTTCGACGTATTGACAAGAAACAGTAAAAAATTAGCGAATACTTGAAACTTAATGCATACTTTAAATCAGTTGTCTTTCAGTATATTTTGGAAATCATAAGGAAAAACAAAATTTTAATTTTAATAGTGACATGATCATACAAGAATATTATTATACATATTTTCTTAAAATTTAGATTAAATCTAAATAGTTTTAAGCTTCTTAAAAATAAAATAATGCTTAAATTTCTTAAACACCATCTTAAATTCAATTCATCTTTCTTCAGTTTGGATAATGTTAATAATGAAAATCTTTTCTCTTCATTTGTATATCATAGTTATATACCTGCTTAAATTGGTTAGAATGGTTTTTGTATGTTTATAATATGAGTCAACCACTATACATAACTTAAATTTTTCTTACTTTCTTAACTTAACATTATGACGGTTTTTATTTCTTTCTTTTACATTGTGGACTTGTTTTATTTTAACAATGTTAAAATAAAATAACTAAGCATATTTACTAGACCAAGCCATGTATATTGCTGAAAGAACTTAATAAATATTACATATATTTATTTATTTAGAGGATGCGCACAGCAAGTTATTTCTTCATCTACAAACATGAGATCTTAGCACTTCAAGAAGAAGAAAAGTTACTTGTTTGAAAATTAAAACTGGACTAATTCCCAATTTGGAATTTACTTCTAAATATAAATTCCATATACATGTAACATGTTTGTGAAAAACAAATGAAAAACAAATTCATGTCATCTTTACTAAGATTTATTTATTTATATGTATTGTATATTCAACAATAATATACAATTTTACAAATCATTTTATATATTGTCATATTTAATGCAAATAAAAAGTGCACTATGCACATTATATTTTATGAACAAAAAACGTGTATGTTATTCATAAATCATTAAAATTCAACGAAAATAATTTGAATCATAAAAACTTTATTTTTGATTCAAATTCAAATAGAGTTTTAAGTTTTCTTGATAAACTTATTGTTCTCTAATATGCATTATCTACATAAAATCTTTACATGTGTATAAAAATGTTGTATCACAACTCTTAAACAGTTGTAAGATCTTTTTTAATACTTTATATATTTCAATTATTAAATAAAATAAATATTTTTATGTAATATTTCAATTTGTAACATTGAATTTTACAAATATTTAATAATAAGTTTATTATTTTATACGAATCCAAATAAATACAAGAGTAATCAAATTTTTATAAACTATTAATGTTTAAGGATAGTTTAGATTTATTCATTCAAAATTATGAACAAATTATCATTACTACATCCCTTAAATGTATTTTTATACAGATTTATATATTTCTAAAATATGAAAATACTGTACAAGCATCCTCTCCTTAATGTCTTCGTAAAAGGCTCTCGGAGAACTTTTGATTATTTCCCATTAAATTATAAAAATTATGATGCTTTACAATGTCGGCTCGTTACTCTAGGGTACTTGGGATCAAATCCGAATGGGTCGAAAAAGCCCGGAAATTTTTGGGGTGGTCTGTTCCGGATGGCCTCGT
Source organism: Centruroides vittatus (assembly GCF_030686945.1). Classification (NCBI taxonomy): domain Eukaryota; kingdom Metazoa; phylum Arthropoda; class Arachnida; order Scorpiones; family Buthidae; genus Centruroides; species Centruroides vittatus. The sequence continues at coordinate 100,762 of NW_027122042.1, forward strand.
CTTTCACGACTCGACCGTCCCATTACGCACTTGTCCAAACCCAAAATGGGCTCAGAAAAAGGCCCTGTTTTGTGCCCACAGGATGGAAAGAGTTAATTTTCAGAAATTAGTTGAAATTTTTTTTTAACTAAAACACAATATAATGCATATAACATATACTTGTTTTTTATTTATATAATATGATAAAAATACAACTTTCTGCACAGCAAACAGTTAATGTTGTAGCAACAGTTGTTTTTTGTAAGCATTAACACGTACAGTGTGTATGACATACCATAAGCATTACATTTATGCTTTGATACAGCACACAGATATAAAGGGATATGCTACAAAAAGAAAAAGCAAACAAAACATTACAATAAAAAAAAATCAAGGAATAAACTGCAACACATTCTTTTAATGTTTCTGGCATTTCTGTAGATCACAGAATTGCTTATTGACATCACAAACGATATATAATTTTCTGTCATAGAAGATGTTAGTACGATACAATGCCGCGATGCCGCTTACTTTGCCAACATACGGTGTATTTTTCTTGTGATTCCGACATCCCACAATTGTATTTGGAATGCATCTCGAGTCTTATCGCACATATCATTTTGTTTAAAATGTTATATTGACATAAATATGAACATAAAATGTACGTATCGCTAATATAATGAAGCTTGGATACCGACAACCAAAAGATGTTACTGGTTAGGTGGTGTGCACATATTGCGACAACAGATTTTGCTTCATTTTTTATTCCCACCTCCTGTATACAATTTGTCATCACCACTGCCTCCCCATCCCCATTTGCACAATCATAGTATACAATAAATGTCAATTAACAACAGAACATGAGTAAATGAACAAAATAATTCATGTACTTAAAGGGGAGAGGAAGGTCATCCGAATGTTTGAATAAAACATTCGGACGACCTCCCCTTCCACCGTGTCGGCATTCGTCGACACCCTCCCCACCTCAATGTCATCGCAACCAATGTACGCCACCTTATTATGTTCTACTGGAAAAATATAACTGTGAAGACGTTCTACGGAGGAGAATGCTTGTATGTATTTTTAAATTAAAATCTTTTCAAAATAACGTATACTTATGCTAGTAATTTTATACGATCGAATGATAAATCTAAATTTACTTTACGTTTTTTTCAACCTATTAACCGGAGTAATACTTTTCAATATTTGCTAACGCTTTCGATGCCCCTTCTAGGTTCTTCCTCGGGCATTCGACGTATTACGTAATCGAACACCGTCGGAAGGGGAAGTACGAAGATCGACGACCGGCTCGCTACGACGTTTATCGAATGCCCGAGGAAGAGCCCAGAAGGGGCATCGAAAGCGTTAGCAAATATTGAAAAGTATTAATCCGGTTAATAGGTTGGAGAAAACGTTCGAGTATATCATCCCGGTGTATTAGAAGTGGAGAATATTTAAATTTACTTTATCATTATATATATAAATAATAGTTTATAGTTTGAATTACTGATTTTTATTAGTAAAATTTTGTTTCTAAATTATCATTTTACTAGAATTAGCATTTTTTCTTAATTTTACTTGTGTACACACACACACACACATTCTTAGGAATTATATTAGAGAAAGAACAATTTAACTTGAAGAAACATACACAAACATCATTTATATTCTTTCAAATTAAATCATTCGCATTAACATTTTCTGTGACTTAAACAAGATACATTATAAAAAGTTATGTTTTGATTATGTTTTGAAAACAAATATTTTATAGAATGAATAACTCTAGAGATAAAAATAATGTTACAGATTAATAAACGTCCTCTTCTAAAGAAGGATTATTTTCTAAAACTTATACATTAAGAAAAAAAAAATCTGCTTCAATTCCTTTGATTATTGAATTTCATGAAATGAATTAATCTATAATAAATAATAAAACAGAAGGTTAGTACTCACAATGATTAATGCTGTTTTGTAATCAATTAAAAACTTTTTTATTCCGTTTCGACGCTCGAATTTTTACGAAGTCTTTCAAATTTCAGAATGTCTTTGACTCTTAATAATACCTCTTTAACATTCTGAAGAATTCTAAAATTCTTTTAGTAAAAATAAAAGTTATTTTTTTAATAATAATAATTATTTTGTTGAAAATTTTTTATTGATAATTCATATACATTTTATAATAAATACATATTTACAAGTTTTACAATTTACAAAAATAATATTTTGCATATTTACAAAATTTTGCAAGGTATGAACATAATTTAATTTTTTTTGTTACAAGCTATCCTTAATTTTTTATTATATTTTTATACTTTAAAGGAAAATTTAATTCACAATATATTTCTATTTCTATTCAATTTAAATTCAAAATTGCAAAATAAAAAAAATCTATATATATAAAAGTTGTATTATTATAAAAAACTTTTCTTAAATTAAAATATATTTTGAAGAAATTATCATTAACGATATTATTTTAAAAAAATGGATTTATATTTAATTTTGTACATATAAATTTCGTTTTGCATAAAGTCAATTGAAATTTTTACAATAAGTATATTAAAATTCTATTTATACTTTCATTCTGGAAAAAATAATAATCGTCATTAAATTAAATTTCTCGAAACTATATTTATGTACAAAATTATTCGATAAAATTTAACGAAACTCTCGTCTATACGGGAAGTAAGTTACGGCCACATTCTATTTACGTTAAAAAACGAATAGCGCGGGCTATTTGTTTTATATCGAATAAATTACCAATAATTAGATATGTCGAGAAAATTAAATTACTAATATATTTTCTTTAATATATAAATTAAATAGTTTCCTTTAGAATTCGAAGTCCTATTTTTGCCAATAGGTATTGGATAATTAGCAAATATAATCTAAACGCCGTAGTCATAAATATCTGAAATATGAGAGTGAAATATATTACTTTACTTTATAAATACATTAAATATACTTCAAAATACAGGACAAGAATTTGGTAAAACATTTTCTAGACGATGCATATTTATCCAATCTTTTAATTTGTGATTGACGGCGATGTTTTTAATGCATCCTTTAAAGTTATCTCTGGAACTGAGAATGCCGAGCGGTTCTTCGTCTGAAAAAATTTAACGTATTATCGTCAGTGTAAATACGATAGCAACAAACAAAGAAATATATATTTTGGAAAAATAAAATAATAAAATAAAATCGCGCGACTTCTGTTAATTGAACGATAGCACGACTCGTCTGTCGAAAATTACTTTTAACAATTGTTTAAATTATTTGATAATGCTGCATTTAAAAAAAAAATTATAATCGGTTATTATTAGACGTGATAATTGACTTCAATTAACAATGCTAAAGTATCAATCAATATTTGTAATTAGAGACATGTATGAAAAGTTATTGAAGTCTTCAGTTCATCCAATTTACACAAGGATACAAAATTGTGTATGGGAATCAACTTTTGTTTTTAACAATTTAGACAGAGAAAATCTAATAAAGAAGATTCGTTCTGATTAGTAATTTTATTTTCCTGTGGTGTGAACGGGATGACCGTGAAGACTTAAAAAACATTTTAAAAAAATTCATTAATTTAAGTCTTCTACTCATAAATATTTATTTATAATTATTCACCTGGTTTTATTCTTTGTACAGTGTTCAAATGTCTTAAAAGTAACCAAAATATTTGTTCTTTTAGAAATTTTTTTTTGGATTATTTTGGTTCCCATACAATTCACAAAACAGAATGTAATTATTTAATTTTAGATTATTAATGATTGGTATTATCTTTTATATAAATCATCAACGACAGCCAACATATAAAGCTACCACCAACCAAAGCCGAAATTATCGGCCGGAAATGGCTATATTAATTATAAATTACGTCGCGGTAAGCGGGAGTTGCGGGTTCGAGTCCCATTTCGGACCGATTCTTTTCTTCCGGTTCGGTCTAAATTATTTAATTAAATTATAATACTTTGAAACATAAACTGTACGAGATTTTTATAACTCGTGTGTAAAAATCTCAATATAAAGCATTTAAGAACTTTGCATTTTCTGACATAAAATTTTTAGGGTTTATGAATATCATTCTAAATTCTTCTAAGTTATAATACTATTAGTTTTCAACTTCTAATTTATATTTTAAGAGTAATAAGTTATTGATATAATTTTCATTTTTTTAATTACTTGTTATAATAGTTAATATGTAATTTAATTGTTGTAGCGATGAAAACGGAAAGAAACTTAACGGCGAACAAAGTAGTAATATACTAAACGGGAAGCCGGTAGTTCTCGAAGGTGTCGGCGACTTTTCTGCCGAGCTCCGACACAAGTTATTGTTACAAATTAACAAATGAAATCACGAAAGACTAATTGATAATAATATAAAATACGTTTAATAATGTGTTACCCCTAAAGCTAATTAAAAGTTTATTAATTCAGGCTGGAATACAGCAAAAATAATACCAGTAACTTATTATTCGTAAACCCTAAAAATGTTAAGTTTTTCTATGTTATAGAAAATGTAAAATGATAATATCTGTTAAGAATATTATTTAAATTCTTAGTCTGATGCAAAATAACACAAACGGTTACGTCGCAACTTTATTAAAATGCAAAATTCGTAAATGCTTATGCCCGAGTTATAAAAATCTTGTGCCCAGTTTTTAATATAAATCTTGTGCCATCAAAAACAGTTTTTAAAAAACAAAAAAATTACTCCATTTAGAGAAGGAATAAAGAATTTTGCAAATAGGCTGGAGCAAATTGAAACGATGATTAAAAGTCAAGGTCAAAGAAGAGATACGTCGGAATTTGAGTCGGGTAAATTCTCGACGAAAGATTTAATAAGAGTACGGTAACACTAAATTTCCCATTTAAATCGGAAATTTGTGTGTCAACAATAAATCATTTTTTAGCCCCCAAATTAGAAATAACTGAATGTTCGATAGAAAGTCATATAATTTTAGTTAAGAATAGAGAAGAATCTACGATTAAAATTTCTTCGGAATCAAAAAGATATTAAACATTTCATTGAAAAGCTGTTTTTTGTTTAAATAGAAAGGATCAAGCCATTTGTATGATTATTATAATCAATATTTTTGTATGAATATTAATTTTCTCAGTTTACAGTTCATTCAATGTACTTTAATGATTGTAAATAATAATGAGTTTAAGTTTTATCATTAATAACTTTTAAGATAGTCTACGCTATACAGAATTGTGACGTATTGAAATAAATATATAGAAATTAAACCACCTGTTATTTTAAAACAAATAAGAAAATAATACTACGTTACCCGGCAAGCCTCCGATAAAAAGAGGAACGGCGGTAAGACATTTCCGGAGTTAAATTATTTCCGACGACGCCGTATACTACGTCGTATTTATCTACTTTTAGATTTATTTCTTGTCCTAAGAACTGTACTCTGATCAAATGCCATTCACCATCACACATTTTATATTTATTGTCAAATTTTTTAATTGCTTGCAATGGTATCCCCACAGTATTTACTGATGCAATTATCTAGAAAAACAAATGTCAAATATAAATTAGTATAAAAGGTATAAGAACATGTATTTAATATATTTCCGTACTTATTAACGTAAGAAAATACATTAAAATGTATCGAATAGAAAATTTAATAATGTTCGATAAAATTAGTTAGTAAAATTAAGATACGATTAAACTTTCTTTCGTACGAAAAAATTTTATTTTAGATAAAAATCAACTTGGCTTTTCGTTTTCCTTGTAACAATAAATTAGATTCAAAAAATAAAAACCTCTCTCGCATTGATCGATATTAGAAAGAGAGCTGCATTATATCACAATTAACTACGCATCCGGTTCGCGGGCTCGAATCTCGCCACGCCCGTCCACATTGAATTCTCTGCTAATCGTCGTTCGTAGTGCATCTAGAAAAGTTTCCGTCGCCATCCGGTTCCGAAAGGACCCGAGATCGTCTCCGACGCACGATTAACTCGTTGCCCCTAAAAGTCGGCTCCTTATAAATATATGCAATAAAAAAAGGAGCACTAACAAATGTTTTACTAGTATTCACTGCAAAGCCATCGTTTAGAGTCGTTATTAGTTAATTTAATGTTGTCGGCATATCTCTTCGTAATAGGCTTGCTAAACTGCCTTACACTAATTCTGCAAGTATGGCTCAGACTAGAGTGGAGTTTCCCGATTTACACAATTGTATAGCATATTTCAATCAGATTTTATATTTTAAGTTTTTCGACGGTTTTTTTAATCTCCCGAAAGTATTCGCCTTTGTATTACTAGCCATAATACTTGTAATCCTTCCATTCGAAAGTGTTGATTAAATATAAGTCAGTGGTCATTTTTTACATATGTGGTTACCTCAATGGTTGATCTGGAAGACCTCCTTTGTTTTAAAAAGACATGTAGAATTTTATATATTCTTACTGATTGTTCGTCTATTGTTACAGTACTGTTTTGTAAATATATATGATATTTTTGTACAAATTGCTTATGTTACATTATATTCTCTCACTGTCGTGTATTTGTATTCTTACATATTTTATTGGATAATTTTATTTTGTATTTTAATCTGTTGCTTTTTAACACCATTATTTCGTATGTTTTAAATACAGTCTTCGCTGTTTTATCATGTTTGTGTGTTGCTGTTTTGTTTTCATCTAAGGGTTTGTTATTGGGGGGGTTCTTTCATTAATTAGGAAAGAATGCATTATATAGAAAATATTTATAAATCTTTTCATTCTTAATCATTACTGAATATAATCTTCATTGCTTGTTTGATATTTTTAATTGATTATTAAATATATTAGCTTCATTGTAAACATAAAATAATTTTTAATTTACAATGCAGATATATTTAATATCTTTAATATATTTGTTTTTTTTCAATCTTCATTATATTTAATTTTACTAAGAATAATGAATAATTTTAAATTTTAATGTACACGAAATTTTAAACATACATTTCCTTTATGCAGCTCAATACCAAAAATTGATCCTTTAGAATTATCACTCAGACTTAATAAAATTCCGTCGTTCTTCGTCGTTTTAAATAATAACTGAATTTCCAAACTTGATCCAAGGTTGAATTTATTATCTACAAAAGAATTAAATAATACATATTAAATTAAAGATCACTAATAAGAATTACCATATTAATTTAATTATAAGAGTGAAATAAGTAAAAAAAACATGAATTAAATCTTTGAAAATCCTGAAGAAATACAAAAAATGAAAGAATATTTTTGTAAATTTTAAAGTAATTTGTGTTTAATTTAAATAATAATGTTATTACTTAAAGTATTTTTTCAGAGTTTATATTTCTCACTCTTTCAAATTCTCAAAATAAAATGCTTTTATGGATTTGTTTATAAAATTTATTTACAACATTTTATAAACAAAAATTGTATATTTATGAAAAAATAAAAGATTTAAAATGAAACTAGTGTGACATCGAGATGTAGTGACTGCATTTAATGCATAAACATTGCAGAATGTATTTTTATATATCGATATATAAATACACATTCTGCAATGTTTATTTAAATTTAAAGTTTAAAGAGAATGTTAAAAAATAATTTATATTATCAATTTTTATACTTTTTGTTTTGTGGCTCATATATTACAAGAAAATTATTTAATACATGCAAATGATTAATTCAGAATCACCGAGCAATAATTACAATTATATTTATGTACTATATATACACAATAACTTGAGCTCCCGAGAGAATGCACGATGTAGTGAATGAGCTCTTCAATTGTGCATTGTGGATAGGTTAGACGGAATGGTGCACGAGTTTTACAAACGTGCACCATTCCGGGTGGCATCGTCGAAAAAATTTAAAGTCGTTTGTAATGAAGACAGAAATAGTAAAAGTGTGATATATCTGTTTGAAAACACTTCTTTATCCCAAAATAATAAATATTCAGTTACACAAACGTGTTATAATTAACTGGTTTCCGAATCACGTTTGCATAAATTACCTCAAATGCATAGTGGAATGATCTGTATCTGTTAGAAAGTTATATGATGATTACATCACTAGAGATCGAGTTACTTCGTGCATACAGTAAAATATTTCTTTTTTTAGACACACAATATTATGAGGATTTACGTCGAAACATCAATTTATATACTCGACGAGAGATGCTATGTCTCTTCAATTACTGTTATTGTATTTTTATACACAACCCGCAAGTTATCTGTGTTTAAAAGACAATTTAAAGGGGATGAAGTTTATGTAATGCAGTAAGTTATAAACAAATTTTAAATTGCAATTATGAACTAAAGCCTACAGAATAATGGCTGTTCAATAGGTGTGTGGTATACAATAGTATATAAGTGGGTTATGTAAAAGTTTTATTTTTGTTCTAACAATTTTGTACACGGTTATACACTACTGCAGATAGTGTACACCATTATGAGTTGTAAATACAAAAATACAATATATTTATTCTAATCTAGTGTAACGTTAAAAAGTAATGTACTCTGTCTTGAAGCCTTAAATCAACATTTTATTCAAAGTTGCTAGTACTTTCGATAATTTACAACATATTTTTCTAGTGTACATTACATTTTAACATTACACTAGATAAACACTTGGCATGAAGTGCATTTAATTTTCTTATTTATTCCTATAATAAATAATAATATCCAAATCCATCAATAAAAACTTAAAATTAGTGATATTAAACATACATTTTAAGGTTAATAGAAATAGGACTCTGCTTTTATCCACTTTCAGCATGATGATGTATTCGTCTGCCAACTATTTCTTGGTTTTATGTAAGTGCAACTTACATTAAACCAAGAAATGGTTGGCAGACAAACATGAACTTACTCTAATTTGTTATTTTATATCTAGCAACTTTCGGTTTATTTTAAAATAACGAAATTTCTGACTATTACAATATTTGTTTGTATGTTTATTTTTATTCTACTTTCTTTAATATCAGAAGACATTATTTATCATTCTTGTTTTATGTTCTATAATTAAAATCTGTTTCAAAAATGCAGTTTTTCTTAATTCTACATATATAAAAATATACTGTGAAATTATATATCTTACAAAATAATTTAGATAACCTTATTTACCATATAATGCATAAGCATCTCCACCAAAATATGCTCCTAGTTCGATATGAGAGAAACAATGCCCTATGTTGACTGATTCTTCAACAGAAGGATCTACATATCTTCCATTAATATTAAATTTTCTTATGCATCCTTTAAAACCTTTAGATTTCTAAAATGTAAAATATTATTATTAAAAAAGTTTGAAATTACATTAGATTTCATTCTATAGAAGATCACAGTAGTCTATCTAAATTTTATAATATTAATAATAAATTCAATTAAAGGTACTAAATGATAAAAAAGCATTAAATTTAAATGTAATATAATCCATTTTAATCATTTTTGAAGATCGTTAAAAGGATTACGTTTTATTTGACGACAAAATCGGAATAACAATCCGTATCTGCAAAAATGCGAAACCGGTCGTACGAGCACTCGACGTGATAAAGCTAACACAATAACGAACGAGAAAGGACCGAATTTATACAGTGTGAATAACATAGTGTAAATTCGGTCCTTCCTTGTTCATTATCCCGACAAATACAACAGTGGCAATAAAGATAAGACTGGAATAAACTGAAAGGAGCAAAAGATTAATGTCAGTGAACAAACCACCTAGATACTGTATTTATCAAACAGGTGAATTTAATAATCTATAAGATCAAAATGGCCAAAACATAGGCTAAGTCAAAATGTTAGACAAGCTGGGGTGTATGGATCGGGGAAACAAGAGAACAAAATGTCGTCCCAAATTCAGACAAATCGGTGGTGGAAATTTGAGAAAAATATAAAAAACGTTCAGACAGAGAAAGCAAAAATCTTTACAAATTATCAGTAATAGTAAATTAAAAATTAGTCCTTGTATTTTTATTTGTATAAAATTTTGGTAAATCAACCCTTCTGTCTCTTCAACTAAAGTGTTTTTCTTCTTGGGCTCACATAGACAAGAATCAACTTTTAGATAGTAGAGAGGTGGCCAAAGTTATCATCTCTAAAACACGAACTTTGAACGTCTAGCACTGCCATCTTAGAAGCCTAAAAGTTCAGCATTGATGTTTGGAACGTTGAACACGGCAAGTAGAAGTTAAGCTTAAAAGTCTGCATTTTTCTGTTTTGGGTTAAAATTACAACATATTTTATTAAAGTAACGATTATTTAAGTATTTATGAATAACATTGTAAAAAAACAGATGATTTTATTTCAGAAATTATTTAATTATTCAATTTTTTGCAAGTGATGTGAAGTGCCTATAGAATTTTTATAGTTGTATTCATAATAGCTTATAATAATACTGTAGAAATAGGTTTGTTCTTTCACGGCATCTTCTATGTAGCATTGACAGCATAATTTGTTTGTAAAGTTCTAGAAATAATTTCACAAACTTCTTTCAGATTGTCATCTCCATATGGATTTATAGCAATCACTTCCCTCAACATGGTAGGAATCACAATGCTATTAAAGTTAAAAATTATTATTTAGTGTTGTTAAACATCCTATATATATTTTAAAATAGTTTAATTTGCTTTTTACCTTTGCTGGTTACCTTCATTGTTCTCGAGTGCATCTGCCATATTACAACAAATCTCGCAATACATTGTGTGATGTAAACGTGTACTGCAATGTGTTTTACGTGGAGTTCAGATGTTAGACGTATACCTCTGCTTGCTGCACAAGTGTGAAAGTTTCAAATGGGTCGCAACCTCTCTAGTATACATTGAGAGATTGAAATCATGTAGTGACGAATGATATTTTTGATGAAAACCAAAAGGCTGCCATTCATTTTACTACATATGACTGAGAGATTTACTACTGTAATTCCTATTATTTGGTGGCAATCATAAAAGCATGCTTGCACATAAAATAACAATTTCAAGTATTTCATTTGAAATCATTCTTAAAATTACTTTAAACCAATAAATTGAATTATTTTTATCAAAAAGTATACTTAATGCATATTAGGAAAGATGAAGCTTCGTTTAAAACATAACGAAGCAAGTATAAACATCTACCGAAACCCGATGCTTAGCAAATAGACACCCACAATTGTTGTAAATAATCGGGCTATATTTTGGAAATATTAATTATTGAATTAAATGAATTACAAATAAATTTGGCACTAGAGGGAGACATTAGGCACCATCTCGTATTAAATTTAATACGAGATGGTGCTTAACGCAAAACGAGTACGGCAATTGTAGGTGTCTATTTAATGAAGCGAGGTTGGTAAAATGAAAACAGAAATTAGAAATGCAGCAATTTAGGCTATGTTCAAACTACTGACAACAACAACAAACCCAATCTTTTTATTGTTTGTCTTTGTTCATAAAATGTTCACACTAATCATTATTCTTGCATTTTCATCTTAGTCATTCGTCGTTCAAAACTTATCCAAGATTTGACATTTGTTGTCGTCATAATGGTATTGGCCAATCAGCACAAATGTCCCACAATTCTGTTTGAAAAAGACGGAGGAACGGCTAATCTCGTGCATTGAAGAAAGATCTTGGCTCTATGACATATCCAGAAATATATAATAAATTTAGCTGTCAATATTGTAGAATTAATATTTTACTCTGCATATCCATTTTTAAACAGAGACAAGTCTGGTTTCAAAATGCAGAAATTTACGGAATAATGTTAAGCTTAATGTAAACTGCACATGCTCTAACACAAAAACTAATAAACAATGTGAACATTTTGGGTGATGAACAAATATGACAAAAAAGACACACTTTCATTATCACTTAAGATCTGTGGTCATTGTTGTCAGCAGTACAAACACAGCCTTACAATAAACTATGTTCTTTCTTGAAGCACTGAAATTAAATCAAGATGGATACGGAGTCCAATATTTTCACGAAAAAGATTCATTTCTATAATTTTATTTACAAGATATTTAACTTTTCTGGAATCACGAATAACCCAAAATAAATACTGGAATACTAAAAATTGCTAAATGATAATAGTAGGTTACATTCAAGACATTTCTAAGTCCTTCATCCTTGTTTACTGTCTTTTGTCCATTCCATTAATACAAGAATTTTTCACTTGTTCTGATAAATTTTTAAGATATTTTGCATTTTAAGACAAATTTCTAATCAATAACTTTATATTTATTAATTAGATGTTAGACTTAAGAAAATATTAATAAGTAAAAATAAATATAAATTAAAATCTTCAACTCTACTGTAAGTTGGCCAATTTATAGAACGTTTCTATCTACATGTCGCATTCATTGTTTAGATCAGTGATTCTCAAAGTGGGGGTCGCTGAAAAATTGATGCCAAATCAATTTTTTTTCAAATATTTTATAAATTTACTATGGATTCATGTTTAGAAATAATAGAAATAAAAAATATATAAAATAATTTTTACTTAAATAAATTGCACATATAAATAATAAAAACAATATGAATATTTTAATACGAGCCTAATATTCATAAATTTGTGCGCTATTGGGGAATCCCCAGAGTTCCGCTCTCGGCCTAAACTATTGTCATTTGGAACGGTGTTCGCCAGCAGCGTTGCGTCTGTAGGCGAGTCGAGTTAGAAATACAGTAGAGCGTCGATTATCCAAAAACCGATCGACCGAAAGCTTTTAAATTAAATTAACGCCACAGCACTAGCGGAAATTTAAATTTCCGCTAGTGCCGTGGCGTTACAATATTTGGCTATGTCTTGGGCTACTCCAATATTATTTTAGTTAGTATGCGTTTTTAGCTGGCAGCACTGGAGCAACTATGAGAGGGTACTTAACCCCCTCCCTCCGGGATGTTTTCCTGCACGTAGTCATCCTTTGGGGGGGGTCCTTTGAAATTTTTAGGTGCAAAAGGGGGTCGCAGATCAAAAAGTTTGAGAAACACTGGTTTAGATCATATACATTATAAGAAAAAGGCAAACATTTGAATTATCACACTGTATTTGATCTTTAAGAACATGATAACATTAATCTAAAAATATGATTAAAATTAAATATAAAATTGAGAATAAATTTTATAAATTTAGAGTAAAAAATTAAAAATTCTCACCATTGAATGATTGAATAATAAATCCATTGGAATTCCACCCAAATATAAAGGACTCCTTAATGCTAATTTTCTTCGAACTTTTATATGAAAGATTTTGTTTTCGTCGACGGAAAGTGTCAAATTTCTATTAATTTTAGTTACTGTTACCTATTTGCAAAATAATAGGTAAAAATAATATTACAAGAGTTTTCTTTTTCAACTAAAACTTTTATTTAATATTTAGATTAAAAGTTTAATGAAGATTAATCTAAATAATTATAATTAACATATAAATTAAAAATAAGCATTTTTATTATTATGTCGGAAGATAAATAAGAGGCAAAGATAGAGACCAAATTATTCGTTCTAAAATAAATAATTAAGTCTAAAATTACATATTTATAGATTATAATCTCATTTCTTATTGTGTTTTCTAATCGAACTTGACAAAAAAAACCACCAATTTCCTTTTCTACTAATATTAAAGACTTCCGTTGAGATGAAACTCATTTAAAAAATAGATTGTAAAAATGATCTTATCATTATTAACTTGCTTTAATTTATATCATTATCAACAAATTTAATTAAACCTATCTATTTTTCAAACTCAATATTTTTGTTATCAATATAAAATATGGAAAAAACTAATTGAAGAATGCAATTTTTTTAAAACAATTAAATTACACTAACTTTCTGTAGAAATATTTATTCATTTTGGTAATCCTACTGATATTCAAATTATTATTATTATTATTATTATTATTATTATTGGACTGCAATTTTAAATAATTGTAAACCTATACATTCTCACTGGCATTTGTCTGTCTGTCTTGCCCTCCTTAATTTAGAGAACAGAGTTAGATAAAAATCCAGGCCAGATATAGAAAGCTTAGATGCAGGAAGCCCCAATTAACTATATACAAATTTCTAGTTAGGATCAGAAATCATGTTATTTCAATTCAAAAATTTTCTCCTAAATGAAGTCAAATAGATGACCATATGACTCCATTATTAACAGGAAAAGTATGATGTATAGAGTACTAAATTTGAGAGCATTATGACAAAAAAATTGCTTGAAACAATATCTTTCAGTTTGACAAAGTAAATTTGACAAAGTAAATTTATTTTTGTGCATTAAATGATTACTTTTTCCAAAAGTGTATGCAAAATTCAAAAATTATTTTACTTTTCAGATTATAAGTTTGACTGAGCTCGATGGCTAACAGTCATAAATTTTATTTTTCATTGACATTTTTCGATATATAACTTATATCGATCACTGGAGACAATCGAAAAACAATTTTCACTTATAGAGATGACCTTATATTTGAGGCTGCACCTCCACAAAAAATTGTAAAATAGATAAAAATGTCCTCTGGAAATGATGCCAATGCCATAATTCACAACAATAGTTGATTAAAATTAAAAATTGTAAGTAAAAAGCAGATTGTTGCTAGTGATTGTAACTGATGAAAGATGAAGACAAGTTTGCAGCTTTAATATATACGTGGTACGATCCAAAAGTTCGGGGAATGTAGTAATCTACGACAACAAAAGCATGTAAGTTACAGCGTATGAAATGGATTCTACCAAACCACCTCTACGTGTTCAGGTTAATTTCACCCATGTCATGTGATTAAACCGCAAGCGCTGCTGTTTTTTTCCAGAGATAGTTACCTTTGTCCTGCAACGTAATCAAAGTGGAGTTTCAAGAACAACCTCCAACATTAAATTTTGTCAGCATTTAGGTAAAACACCTACGAGGATTTTAAAATTGCTAAGAAAGGTGTACGGTGATTCTACGGTGAAAGGTCACGGTGAAGTCGAAATGTTGGAGGTTGTTCTTGAAACTCCACTTTGATTACGTCGCAGGACAAAGGTAACTATCTCCGGAAAAAAACAGCAGCGCTCGCGGTTTAATCACATGACATGGGTGAAATTAACCTGAACACGTAGAGGTGGTTTGGTAGAATCCATTTCATACGCTGTAACTTCAAATACATGCTTTTGTTGTTGTAGATTACTGCATTCCCCGAACTTTTGGATCGTACCACGTATATGTTACAGTCAAAACCCGTTTTTAGTTAGAATGCGTTTTAACTAGTTGAAACTAGTTTATACTGGATGTCGTTGTTAAAACCCGTTTTGTCTAGTTAAAACTAGTTTTAACTCAAATTCATTTTTGACTAGCAGTAAATTCTAGTTTTAACTAGACAAAACGGGTTTTAACAAAGACATCAAGCATAAACTAGTTTCAACTAGTTAAAATGCATCATAACTAAAAACTGGTTTTGACTGTAACGTATAGAGTGATTCGGGGTAAGATGGTAAGCGGGGGAAAATGCCTACTTTTTGATATTTTCAAACGGTGACGCCAGATATTGTCATGTGTTTGTATGATGAATCGTTGGGCCAATATTGAGTGCAAAAAGCTGTAGTTGGCTACCGTTACCTCATTTTCTACTTCTGAGAAGAATAAAAGCAAGATAAGAACGAAGTTTTTCTTGTGAAATGTTTCTAGAATCATTTTAAAACTAAAATTTAAAATAGAATTTATTAAAAATTGCGAAAAACAATTAATGTGTGATGTAGTTAAGATTCTAAAGTTTCCATTGTGAGCTACCGCCGATCCCGATCGGACGTGCTAGAACATGTAACTGCACTAGACATCTTACCCCGACAAATGGGAAAGATGCCACATTTTTCTTGGGGTAACATGCCTATTTTTTGTTAATTGAATTCCAATATGCCTATTTTTAATAAATTTTTGTTTTCTCATTTTATTGCAGGATATGCATAGAAATTATATAAGGACTTCTCAAAAAGGTTTTTGGACTGAAAAAAGCTTTCAGCTAGCTATACAGCACGTTAGAACGGGTGGAAACTTAACAAAACTTATACTGCGCTGTTATACTTATTATGAAGTACTTTGTACTACATATGCAATAAATTACATTTGTTTAAAATATTCGAAAATTAATTTTATGCAATTATATTTGTTATCTCACCCTAATGGCATTTGGCATCTCACCCGGATACTTGGGGTGAGATGCCTAAAATGCCAGACAGTAAAAAAGTCGTCATTGCAAACACAATATACAATTATTTTTCATATACTCCAAAGTTTTATTTGAAAAACATGCTCAAGAATATGATATTTTCGTTAGAGGCCTCCAAAACCCAAATTATCGTTATAATTTCCTTCATAAGCAAAATGTTAGGCATCTTCCCCCGAATCACTATACATAACTTTATTTATTTCCCCCAAACATATTTATGTAGCTAAAATTAGTTTTAACTAATGTTAAAAGTTAAAATTAGTTTTATCTAAAATCAAAACATGTACAGCAGTAAATTAACTAGACAAAACGGGTTTTGTCTAGTTAAAACTAGAATTTACTGCTAGTCAAAAATGAATTTGAGTTAAAACTAGTTTTAACTAGACAAAACGGGTTTTAACAAAGACATCCAGTATAAACTAGTTTCAACTAGTTAAAACACGTTCTAACTAAAAACGGGTTTTGACTGTAACATATATATTTTTTAATATAAATACTGTCAGCCAATTTTTAATTTTAATCAATAATTCATTAAAATACTTGTGTGACTAAAGACTTGTGAAACTTTTTACTATATAAAATATTCAAGTTTGATTTTAAAAAAATTAATTATTAATTTATCTATTCATCAGTTTCTAAAAGCTCTCTATATAAATCAAAAATATGTAAATTTTATGATTACTTTAACAATATTAAAATTTTTCTACTTTCTATTCTAAAATGTGATTTGTCTAGAGAACAGAGTTAGATAAGACAGACAAATGCCAGTGAGAATGTATAGGTTTACAATTATTGAAAATTTATTTAATATTGGAATTTAATTCTGAAATTTTGTGTATAAGGAAATTCTTATTAAAAAATTTTATATATAAAAATAATTTTAGACATTAAATTTAAAAAATACGAATAATTTATAAATCGTTTTAAATTTTAACGTACATTATGCCAAACTCCGTTACTTAGAAATCCTTGACTTTTAAGTTTTCTGTGTTTCTTATCTCTTACGTCGACGACGATATATTTTCTCTTAAGAATTATCGCAAAATAAGAATTTCTTCTTTTATTTCTTAAAAGTACCATCAATCCATTTGAATAAAATGTTCTGAAGTCAAATGTAACATTAAAACTAAAAACAAAAAAAGTAAATCATCAGTCAATCAAATTCAATGTTTTTTTATGATAAAAATTTTAATAATGCTGAATAGATTAATAATTTTTACATGATACACACAAAAATCCACATTTTTAAACTTGGCTAATAGTCTTTAGCTTCAGATTCTAATTTGGTCAGTTTAATTAGTTGAACAATATGTGGGGATTGATATAGGCGAATTGTTCAAGTAACTGAGTATTTATTTATTAATATTAGTTTACTATATAATCTATTAATAGGACTAATTACATTAATGTAAAATCTGGATTAAAAAATCTAAGTTTAGTACGAGAGCAAAACAATCAAATATAGAAAGTTGTGAAATAATAAAAGAGCCAGTTAAAATATTAAAGAAAGGGAGAAACATGTTTAAAAGACATCTTTTTGAGCATATTAATATAATAAAACAAGGTGAAATAGAATTAATAATAATAATAGAAAAGAATTATGTCCAGTGTGAAACAATTATACATATAGAGGGCATCTTAATAATCATGTATTTAAATACAGCAACAACAGGGAAATAAGAAAAGAAGAAGAAAGTTTAGCTAATTTTATGACTAGAGTTAAAGAAATAATAAAGGAAAGAAAAGAGACATCCTTAAAGAAACAGAGAGGTGAGTAAGAAGTTGGAGAAGAACTTATTTATATTTTAATTAATTAAAGAAAGCTTTTATGATTAGTTAAGTTGAAATCACAGAAAATGTCGTCATCTAGTCGGAGAAGGATAAATTAACCAAAAAACTTGGAAGACTTATGAATTGGTTACAAATAAGTCAGCTAAAGTATTACTTTATTATTGAATAATTAATGTTTGTTTGTATTTTTAGAATTATAATATATAAAACACCTGTTGATGGGGGACGAAAAAGTCCAGAAATGCAAGAAAGTATTGCATACAGGTGCAAATAAACAGTTTTTTTTTTCTTTAAACCAATAGAATAGTTCAATTTCTTTTTTTCATCCAGACATTACATCAGTGTAATAAGTTCTATTAATAGATTATAGTCACAGTAAACTAATATTAATAAATAACATATAATGAAAAAGGACAAGAAGACTTACTTAATAACTGAATATTTATATTCATAATCAAAATATCCTACAATTTCTTAGAACAGAATAAAAATATTTTATTTTAGGAAAGGAAAATGGGATTTATTGCTCTTTCACATATAAAGTTTATCATACAATTTATATCACGAAAAACTTTATTTTGTAAAAATATACTTTTTACAATAGTTTAAATATAGTTGTGCCTTACATCTTTTCCTGCCCTCCCTTCGCCACATGGTGGGTCCAACTCAGTGGAGAGGAGTTGTGTAAATCAGAGTGTGTAACCAAGGGTGGAAGATTTATTGCAGGGTGTGTCTTGGGGAGAAGTTAGAACAGAAGTGGAGAGAAAAGGAAGAATTAGTAGGGAAGAGTGTGGTGTGTGAAAGTGTGTGAAAAAAATAGTCAGGAAGCAGGAAAGTTTTAGTTTCCTGCTTCCTGACTAGGACTGTGCAACCAGGTCAGCGAGAAGATTTTGTTTTCGAACTGTTTCCTGTCTGATAAGAAGTTAAAGAAGAGGTACACTTTAAACTCATTGTCAGTATGTTTTATGTCTGTGCGTTACGGGAATTCTGTAGAATATTATTGTCGGGAGAATTGTGTGTTAAAGCCATTCGGTAGATTGGACTGTCGGGCTCCGTACGTTCCTGTGTGTTTCCCTAGATGTATTGTATGTTCCAAGGAAAATTAAAGGGTTATCTTGTTAATTTGGATAGTTGTCTTTGTCTTGATGTTGAGATAAATGGATTCCCTCTTCTAAGCATCTGCTTTATCAAGCAGATTTGTTATCAATTTGTCCCATTGAAGAAATCACTAAAGTTCTCCTTGTTTACTCGTTTGTACTTTATATAATCTCACATATTTATAGTACAAATATAGTATAACTAGTTCAAAAATAGTTTCTAAAAATATACAGAAAAAATTAAAAAATTGGTGGAAAAATTTAAACCTTTCAATAGCGATTTTATATAAAAACTTTATGTTATGTGAGAGCATGAATACTTGTTAACAGACATTACACATCTGTTAGGAAATTAAATATTAAATTTTGAATAAATCATAATTCATTAAAAATGAAGTGATAATGTTTCATTAATCATATAGTTATTTTTTATTTTAAATGATATATATTAATTTTTCATTAGAATTATTATTCAAAACTATAAAGGAATATTAATTAATTAAAAATAAATAAAAATTATAAAATTGTATTTTGTAAATTAATAAACAATTAACAAAAAAATAAGCTTTTTTATCTAATTAATCATATATATAATTTTAAAGTGAAGCATGTGATCAATTGTTTAAAAATTTTATTACTACTCTTCTTAATTTCTAAATAAATTTTTCTATAATGTTCATGTCTGATACAATAATATACTTTAAACTGAATGACAAACATTCTTCATTCTAAAAATTGTTGTAAAGTATTACAAATTGGTTAACCATTTCTCATTCTGATATTAGTGGAATATTATATGAAGTACTTTATTATTTAAATAATAAGTTATAAGTAATAATTAACAAAAATTACACATACTCTTTTCCAAAATCTGTCCTCCGTATAAATACTTTGGCATAGCTATTTGGTTTATTTCCAAATTGCAAAGCTTGTTTCTCTAATGTATAGGATGACATTTCTGCACAATGTTCTGAAGGTTTAAATGGCAGACTTGGTCCCATAAAGGCACTATAATACTTTCTGCCGTGTCCAATTCCTACTCCTTTAAATCTTATAGGATTGTTGAATTGTATTAATCTACAAATAAGATTAAAAACTAGAATTATGAAAAATAGATTTAATAAAATCTATAATCAATTCATTTATTAAAAAATTTTTAAATTAAAGTATTCAGTGCTAAAACATTTTAGTGTTTATCAACTAATGCATGTTTGATTTTACAATTATTGATAGCTAAAAAATTAATCACTTACATTAGTTTTAAATAAAAATATGAATTAATAATTGCTTTGAATTGCAAACTAACTGTGAAATAAAAGATAATTACACTTATTTTTTTAAAGATAATCCATTGTAAAAAATTCCATTTACATTTCCATTCATAACTTTCTCTATTTATACATTTAAATTGAAGAAATTATGAAATATTCAAAGACCTTCAAAATTTATTTCTTTACTAGTTAAATCTGTCTAAGGTCAAGAGTCTACTAGCATAAAAATCAAACATAAAACCTTGCCAAATTATTTTTAATCATGTTGTTAGATCACGCGAGCGTGCTTGACCAACGAAAGGACAGGATACACAACTAAAACAAAACTTTATTTATTTTCTATAGATAAAAAAATATTAATAAAACTTTTTTCTCCTTCTTGCATGAAGATGTGCAGGATTGTTTTTGGATTCCAACTCCACACCTTGCACACATGTAAACTAGGAATGACAGCACAAAACACGTGGTGTCACACAATGGAGACACAATTCATGATAATGGGTTACAATGGGATATTTCCCGAAATATTATAACTAAGACTTAAAACTAACTTACAAACTATAGAGAGAGAAAAAAAGAGATAATATAGATATTTAGGAGTATAGAAAGGAAAGTATAGGGGTACCCAAGACACCGTATGTCTTTGAGGTCTTCGGGTCGAGGAACTACGTTCAAGTTGTTGGTTAGTATATTTCTTCTTTTCCAGTCAATAATCTGAGAATATTCAAAGAGTTCCTTGTATTCAATCTTAGCATACGGAGTTCTTTCTTCACACTCCTAGACGATCCCGGTCCTATCTCCGTTCCATTAAACGAACGATTCGGATCTCTCGTTTTGCAGTCTGCTCGCTCTGAACTCCTTATCAAGAATGACTGTTATTTGCCTATCTATGTGCCTCGGAGTCTTCACTCTCTATTGTCTCTTCCTTTAGTTTCTGGAACAGGTCTGCCCCACTCATAAGGAGAGTGAAGAATTGAAAGATCGAGAAATGGGGGAAATAAAGAACAAAAGATTGAGAGACTGAGGAATTAATATTAGGCTTACAACTAGCGCGTATATACAAAATCATGGCGTACTGCCACAATTTGACCTATTCATGTTTGCACTTGGATTGTGGTGGAGGTACTGTTTATATTAGCAAAGTTTTTATGGCAATGGTTCTGCCACCAAGTGTTGAAAGTAAATATTGCTATAGTTTGTCAAATGATGATTCATCTGAAGACAATCAGGAAAGTTCAGGAACAATAGAGAACAATAATTAATGAATATTTAACAATTCTACACAAAAGTTGACACACACAATGCGAAATTTATTGAAACCTATTAAAATAAAAAAATTAACTTTGGGTCACAGTTCACCATATGGTAACAGATATGAGTTTTAATGTAACTTGCAAAATAAAACCTCTGGCAGAAAATCCTTTTTGGACGGGGTCAATTGAGAAAAAGTATTAAAAGTCATAAAAGGAAAAAAATTACAAACAGTTTTGTAAAAAATATAAAACTCAGAAATAGAGAGTAAAGTTGTCATTGATCCCATGGTAGTACAAGGGTTAAATCTACCTTAAGGTCAATGTATATTATACAGTGAAATTTGTCCATAAAGGTTAATAAGAGTACATACAATAAAAAATGATGTAGATTTTTATAATCTATTAAAGCAAAAATCTATATTATTATTTATATTACGTTAAATTATTAGTTTAGTATTATTTATAAGTTATATTTGTAGTATATATTTAAGTTACATTAAGTTTAGTATTAATTATTAGTTATATTTAACATTTGTAATTTTATAAAGTTTTGTAAAGTTACAAATATTAAATAAACTAAAATATGAAATCTTTGCAAAGTATATAAATCAATAAACAACAAACCTATCATTGAAAATGGCATCTTTAATTACTCCTTTAAATGGTTCACGAGTGGCAGTTCTATTTCCAATAAAAACTTCTTCAGGAACACCACCAAAAAACAATCCACCTTCATCAGGAGCTTCAATGGTTTTAGATCCTTTTGGCATTCTTATATTTCCAACTTCTTTATCATCAACAATCATTATAATTCTAAAAGAATTTAATTTAAAACACATTAACATTTCTGAAAAAATAATTTGTTGCAATCAATTTAAATTAAACTGTTTTTTCTACATCTCATGTAAAAGCTATTCAATGTAAAATATTTAACATTTTTAATCTTAGTTATTTGCCATAAAATATTATTTTTTAATTGCAAAATAATTTTTTCTATTACAAAATTTTACACTGATAACTACAAAATTTTTTTACTAAAATTTATATATTCAAACATAAATATTTGATATTTAAATGACTTCATACAGTATTCATATTTTCAAGCATAAAATAATGATAAGCAATTTTATGTGTCGTAAATAATTAACAGTTTCAATAGGCAATCAGAAATTCATCCCATAGGATTTTTGAGGTTCGTCAAAATATTCCAAATTTAGGTGAGAATTTTCACAAACTCAAATATCTTGTAGTAAATTGTAATTTTGCTATGTATAGTATATAGGAAGAGAGAGCATCATTGATACACAGTTGGTAGACAATTAGTGTCTGGTTCAAAGTGGTTCAAATGTCGAAATTTAACGAAAAGTCTTATTCTATTCTGAGTTAGACTTCAGAACTAATTGGTATGCAGGATGTTGAAAGAAAAATCAATAAAAGAAATCAATTCAAAAATTCAAAAATATCAGAATTTGTTCAACCATATGTTATTTTCACACTATTAAACAAATATTTCATCTGGCAAACTTATAGTATTTCATCTAAAGATCTTATTGTTAAATTTTTGTGCTTTGGTTTGTCTATATTACTATAATCAAAAATATTGAGGGCCCACAGTGGCCAAACGGTTCTCTTCCCTGAACACTGGTAGTTTGGTTGTGAGTTTGCACCTTGCCAGGACAGGCTGGCCAGGTGGAGATTTCCGGATTTTTCCCACATCTGTAACGCCTGAATAGGGGGCAGTTACCCTTAAAAAGACCTCCCGGAAGGCATCCCCCTAGACAGATTGCCCAAGTGTTACATTGCCATAACTTAATACAAACAAACAAACAAAACAAAAATACCGAGTCATTGATAAACATGAATTTATAAAATATGAGTCTGAAGAGGAATAAAGTTGATGGAGATGATACGAAAGGATAAATTTATTCCTTACATGAAAACCTCCACTAACTTTATTCCTCTTCCAATTATTTCTTCCTTTTAGAATTAATCTCACCTTGATTTATTTTTTAAACTTCAAATTGCACGAAGAATGAATTCATATCTATTGCAATTTGCAATTATCTATGACAATATTACTTTACGTTTAAAAAAAATTATGATATTATCATTATAAATTTTAGAAAATACTTAAAACATACAAGTGAGAAAATTCCTTAAAAATAAAACCTAAAATTAATTGACACAGCAAATATTTAAAGCATATTAGTGTCTTAACCTTCTTTTCACAATTACTAAAATATCCAAAAATGTCTAATAGAATTGAGTTATTCATTTCTTGAGAACAATTATAGACAAATGGAATAAATCTTTCATAGTCTTCTAGTCACTTTCAATATAAAAATAACTGCTGAATATTACTTATTGATCAAAGATTCTATAACGTCCATATTCCTTATATAAGTTTCTCCATTCAAATGAAATTTTTACAAAAATTTTACAAAGTATTTGAATACTATTACAAAATTGTCATGTTTAATATTTGAATTTTTTCAATGTAATTTAAAAAATTTTGTCTGAAGGACAATCTTTTTAGCTAATTTTATTATTCGTTAATAAAAGTAAACCATTATAAGTTCATTAAAATTAAACGAAATTATAATATTTATATACATACTTTCTATTTCTCTTAACCACTTTAAGAGAATGATAAATTCCATCATTAAATTTCTGTTCGCTCGTTATCCTCACTTCACCGGCATTAGCATTAAAACGAGCTTCCAATTTTCCATTTAAAAGCATTACAGCATAATAATGCTATAAAATAATTATTTCTATGTTAGATTTAATTTCTTTACTACAGCATATAATAAATTTCAAAAATGAAAATATTTAAGAACCGTGATAAATTTTGCTTCTAAAACATTTAATTTTAAAATATTTACAATTTAATTGATTAATAAATTATTTATAAAAGAATTTTCAGTTATCTTTTATATTAAAAATTTATAAAGAAAGAACTGATTTATATATTTTATGATAAATATTTAATTTCAATTCTCCTAATTAACACACAATAGATTATGAAAAAAATTTTTAATTTAAGTAAAAACATAAAATTGAACATCAGAAATTAAAAAAAAAATTAAAGTGTAAAGATTACCTCTGATTTACTACTCCATTTTTGATAGTATAATTTCCTCTAGTCAGGTGTTACAAATTTTAAAATATATTTAAAGATTTTCTTTTTATATTAATTCAAATGTTAACTTACCATTTTTTTATCCATTGAAGTACTAAATCCCTCAAAGGTAGATATCATTAAAAGAGATGTGGTTTGTGTTGACTGAAATGTAAATCCAAAATTTCCTTCTTCGGTTAAAGGATGGCTAATTACTTCTACATATCCTGTACCTTTAAAACTAACTATTTTAGTATCCTAAGAGAAAAAACAAAAGATTTAACACTTCTTTTAGTTCAATATAAATTACTTTATAAGGACAATATCATTAATGTCAAATTTTTGGTAGCACTTAATTAAAGTATTAACTATTGTGTCGCAACTAAATAACAATAGGCCTACACTAGCTATAAAAGATGAAGTTATAGTTCAAAATCAGATTCAAATTATTTCGATTTAAGTTATATCATCATTTTTTAATTTTTGGTGTTTTTTCTATTCTTCAATTTTAGTAGCTTCATATACAGTATACACATACAGTGGTACTCATACTTCGAATGCTTCAGAGTTTGAACACTTAATTCGACAAAAATTTGCCTTGGATTTTGAACTATGCTTCAGAGTTCAAACTGTGCATGCACCAAAAACATATGCTTGCATGTTTTCAGTACTTTTTTTGTTTTATTTTTTGGTACTTTAGGTTATACTGTATATATTGTGTTTTTTTTTGTAGATTTTTAACAATTTCTTCTTGCAATTTTTCTTTGTTGACATCTTTTGAATGCCCCATACATTGTTTATCCATTAGTTCAAAATTTTCCAAACCACACTTGCATATTTGAAGCTTAGGAGCCTCTTCCCCATACACATTACAAACCCTTTTTTACTGTTTATACAAGTAATACTTAAATTGAATAAATGAACTAAAAATTTAAATCTAAGAAATTTTCATTATAATTATAATTCTAAAGAAAAAAAATCATTTTCCATTTATATCTTTTAATTTTATATTACCATTTATAAGAATGTTTCTTTAATATAGATTAGAAATAAATTATTTCTAAAAATTTTAACTTTAATTCTGTTAAATATGTAATGAAGTATGTTTTAATTCTTCTTTAAAATTAATTTTGAATTTAAATACACTGCTGGCCATTAAAATTACTACACCATGAAGGTGGCACACAACAAATGTGAAATTTGCATGAAAGGTACAACATGCTTGGATATGCAAATGATTAGCATTTCAATGCATGCTCACAAAGCAGGTAGGAGTAAGGCCACCTACAGTCTGTAAAAAAAGGAAGATCATAAAGTGGGTTTCTCATATGGAAAAGGCATTTGCACATTGGTTGCTTGTGTAAAGATTTTGTTATGCCTCGTGTAAGAAGGAGGAACACCTACCAGCATGTGTCAGAGTTTGATCATGGTAAAATTGAAGCCTATCAGGACTGCAGTTTATTGTACTGTGCTATTGCTGTTTGCATTGGTCATGATCCCATGACTTTCACGAGAATATGGAATTGTTGGGTCCAGGAGGGCCATGTGGAACATCATGCAGGATCTCAGCAGCCTCTGGTCACTAGTGCCTGAGAAGACAGACATCTTGTCTGCATGGCCTTGTGAGATCATACAGCCACAAGGCCATCTTGTACCCTGGGCAGGAACTTGGGTCATTTTCAGGAGAGCAAGTGCAACAATGTCTGCAGCACCATGGATTATCAGCACGGTGACCATTGCTATGGCTTCCTTGATGCTGCAGCAGAGACAGGTATGCCTACAATGGTGTGTTCAACGATGAATATGGATGCAGGAATGGCATCGTGTTGTCTTTTCAGATGAAGCCCGGTTCTGCATACAGTACCACGATGACCATATCTGTCTGTGGAGGCACCAAGGGAAACGATCATTGCCAGTTTGCACTCGTCATTGTCATATGGGTCCAGCACCTGGAGTGATAGTACAGGGTGCCATTGGGTACACATCTTGGTCACCTCTTGTTTGCATAGCTGGTAATTTAGACAGCTGCCATTACATTTCTGATGTGTTAAGGCCCGTTGCTGTGCCCTATATTCAAGGCCACCATCATGCTACCTTTCAAGAGGACAATGCACAACCACATGTTGCTCATGCTGTCCTGACCTTCCTGAATACAAAGGGTGCTTGACTGTTGCCCTAGTCAACATGTTCTCCAGATCTGTCCCAAACTGAGAATATCTGGTCAATAGTTGCTGAGAAACTGGCACGCGACCACTCACCAGCCAGTATGATAGATAAACTCTGGTATAGAGTTGAAGCTGCATGGACTGCTGTACCCATGTTAA